>NW_017304136.1:425249-429261 GCF_001594115.1 Trachymyrmex septentrionalis | reverse complement strand
CCATTTTTCTGCAATTTTACACCTTCCGAAATTTCGTCCGAAAACACGACTGTTACATTCGCGCAGCGAGTTCTATTTTCACGAGAAGCAAACGGATTTTCTTATGTTATGAAGCGAGCGAATTTTGACCGATCAGTCGCTATTTCATTAGGATACAGTTTTGGCGAATTTGGCGAATCCGTATTTAGCGAATACGAATTTAGCGATCATGGTATTCGGGGAAATCTTCCAAGTTATCTACATATTATTGCATCTCAACCGCGTTGCGCGGAGTCAACTGTGCAACGGTGACCAGGAAGATCCTAACCGAGGTAACGGATTCTCGGGGTATACTGTTACTACGCCTGAGAGAACGTACTAGTGAGCGACTACCGGACGATTGGCACGGAACGAAGTATCGAGCCGTAAAACAATTGTCTAAAAATATCCACGATGGAAAAAAAACTCATCGGTCCGTGACCGAGTCACGGAATAATCTCGAACCAATCGAAGACAAGCCGTGAATAATCTTAACTCAATATTGTCCTAGACGTAAAAATAATTATATACATGTAAATATGCATTTACAAATCATTTGAAAAAAAAAATATTCCAAAAAAAAAAAAAAAAAAATAACATTACATTAACATTCAGAAAGATGATTGCAAGTGTGACCGTGCGTATTTCAATTTTTTTTTTCTTTTTAATCTAGTAATATATACAATGTAACGCTATTGTGTTCGTAACAATACATAAAATTATAGATGACCATCTGAGTCAGAAAAAGAGATAGAAAAAGAACGAATGGTCAATGAATATGCGAACTCTTTGACACCGTTCTTGACCGGACAGTATCGATTATTTACTAAGGAAGATTGTTTTATCGGTATCTAGCCAATTAATATTCTTCAGCTCGATGGAAACTCGAAGCAAACGTGCGAGGAAAAGAAAATCGTAGAAACGCGAAAGTTTATCGTTAATTAGAAAATAATTTTTTACGAATAAAATGGAATACGTCACGATTGATCAGCGACACGAAGCAGAGCTAAGATAGCTCATAAGCGCGGTGCGCAAGAGCTAAGGCTTCGCGGGAGATTCCTTCGACCACGCGATAGTTTTTTCGTAAAAAACCTCGCGTGACTACCTGCCACACAATTCTCCCCTTTTCCCTCCTCCATCTACCCTACCTCAAGCGGGCCCGAGAAAAAGTTTACATACGCCTTCACGCAAAGTTCCACCCCGACTGGGGCGAGAGACGCACGTGCGAGTGTTCTTTCGCGTGACGGTGAACTGTTATGGCCGGTATGACGACAGATTACCTATTTATATCACTATACAGGACGTCTCTGCGGAAACTTGCGTTTTCTGCAAGCATCGAAATAAAACACGAAAAATAACGATTATAACAAGATTTTAAATAAACTTGAAGGAACAGTTATTTAAGTTATTAAATTTTTAACTAGAAAAAAAAGTCCGACTGAATTAATTAGAATTTTATGATTGATGCGATCAGAATTTTCTGGTGTGTCCATTTTCAATCGGACATTTTTCTCAGTGTATACACAGGAACGATACTATAGGGGCTATTTCTTCGTGTCGTAATTTCTATGCTTGCTCTTATCGTTAACGCTTGTTCTGCCGAATTAACCATCAGACGGCTACTAGTGAGTACATATACTCGCAAATAAAAACTTACGCCTCATTTTTACATTTTAACAAGCCTTATTCATGCTTTACAGTGCTTGTATTATAGTGTACGGACGCATCTTTTCGATTTATCGTTTTATTCCATACGTTCTCACAGCTTTACGCATTTACTTTTCGATCATTAATTTTCGAAAATATATCTTATTGTTAGTTAGTCTCACGAAAATGTATTTTTTTCAATTGTCAAACCGTCATATTGGAGCTGTCATTTTAAATTTCGAATTTCTCACAATTAAAAACTCTCTAATCACGAGTCAAGACATCACACAGCCACTTTTGATTGATTTGATGCACCATGCATGTTTAGTAACTCGAGAGAAAGAGAAGGGAGAGGGGAGGGGGGAGGGAGGAAATACAACAGAAAGAAAAAGAAATAGTGAATATATGCCCTTCTCTCTTGCGTAATTTTGCTAAAACTAGAGATCTTGCATACAAAACACAATTCGTATCCAGACTCTGATTATATAGAAGGTTTCTAGAATTTCTGATATCCAATTTAAATTCAACGAAATCAGAAATCCTCTACAACAAAGTTTAAGAAGATTTGTCCACTTTTTTATTATCAGTATTACCATAGGGAATAGAAAGGCCATTATGGACTAGTGACTTTGAAACAGTGCCATGTTTTGAGGTAAAGAATAATAAATTATATATTTGAATGAAATTTTGATTATAAAATTTGAGTGGGTATTTAACAATCAGTGATATTTAAGTAACAATCAATGTCAAATTTATTAAAAAGTAGCAGCAATCGCGCGCGAAAGAAAATGTGATTTCTAGATACATCCTGTATAATTCGAGTACTGCTTCCACAACAATCTGTAAAATTGCTTTGAAAGCAATATCGAGGATCTTTCTTTGCAGAGAAATAAGAGGAAACGGCGCTTTCTCGATGTTGAGCGAGATATCGGCGACGTATGTATTTTATTTTCACATATGATCGAGTATATATAATATATATGTATATATATATACAAATTATTTCTTCTGTCGTAATTTTGACGTTTATGGCGCATTCATTACAGTCGCTACAGCAGGGAAGCACTATTAACATATCGATCTTATGAAAATTACGCCTGCCAAACGCGACAAAAAATTTGTTGGCGAATAGAACTTAACGTCGATTTTATCTAGCTAGAGTCGATAAATTAAATTTCTTTCAGCATAATCCCACAACTGTCCGATTTGTAAGTCGCGATAGTTAAAATAAATAAATAAATATGCAGTTCAAAAACTATCGATTATCTGTCTGCCGATAGGATGCTCTATCGGAAGAAAATCGCAATGTAGATCAGATTTTTAGAATCATTTTGCTAAATTAAACAGTTATAAAATCCTGTTGTGTTTCCGTAAATCAACGATGAAAAAAATCGTGGTTTTTAGAAAAAATTTTAATTGATAGAATATAATAAAAATGTAATTGATATTCTTACTGAAAAATATATCACATTTGCGTGTGACAAAATAAGTCTTGAAATCAATTATATAACATGGGTTATCATTATATTTTATAAGTTACGTACTCACATCTTCATCGGTACTTGCTAACGTTTTATAGAGGGAGAATCAAAGTGTTGTAATATACTTTAATACTTTTCGATCGTCAAGAATATAAAGTTTAAACCAGTATTAAAAAGCACAAAAAGAATATAGTTTAAGATGTGTAAAACATCAGGATATATATAGCAATTATACTAAAAAAAAAAAAACTTCTTTTATACTAATATTAAATGTTAAATTTAACGATATACGATAAAAACATTTAAAAATTAATTATGAGACAATCGCGAGTCATTCGTCGTGACATCTCTCTCTCTCTCTCTCTCTCTCTCTCTCTCTCCCTCTATTTTCCTCCTTCTCTTCTTTCCTCCGCTTCCAGAGAAAGATGTAAGATGTATCGAGCACACATCGTTGGTAATGTTAGGAATTTACCTGTTGTAGTAGTGCGAGGGAAAAGGCTGGCAGTTGAAGAATGGGTCGTTGTGCAAATGCGGTTGTCCAGGTACCCCCCCTGGTCCTTGTGGATGCGCGTGTGGACCCATCGGACCGGTGGGTCCAGGGCCGCATATACCGGGCGCGCCTTGGGGCTGCATACCGGCGGGCCCCATTATGCCGGCCGGGCCCATCGGATGGGGCGCCGCTGGATGATGCGGCGAACCGACCATGTGAGGCCCCGGGTGATGGGGATGGGGCGAGGGCCCGCCGCCCCCCATATGCGGGTGAGGCGTGTGAGGCGAACCGCTCATCATTCCGTGGGGCGGCATCGGATGGGGACTCGGCGAAGCGCCGTTGAGATGAGGCGCCGCGCTGACCCCGCCGTGCGGGG
>NW_017304136.1:415216-425149 GCF_001594115.1 Trachymyrmex septentrionalis | reverse complement strand
GCCCGCGGGTGGCGGCAACGGACCGTTCGCCATATTATTCAGCTGCGTCAGCGATGCCGCCGCCGACGCCATCGCCTGCAGAGGATTCGTGGCGCCGCTCGCCGTGTTGATGCCTAAGACGTTGTTGCCGAGATGGTGATTGTTGTTTACGGGGTTGCCGGCAACCCCGGCAAGCGCGCTGTGGTTGTGATTGTGATTGTGATTGTTGTTGTTATTGCTGCTGCCGCTGTGGTTGATGCTATTGGGATTGACAACAGCGTTGCTGTTGCTGTTAGGGACAACGCCGCCGCCAAGGGATTGCAAGGACGGCGGCAGCGGTGGCGAGCCGGCGGGGGGCGCTGCCGGGCCCCCGAGGCACCGGCCCGATGGACCGGGGGCGGTTACGCTGCTGGCCGCTACCGGCACGCCGGCGTGGAGTGGGATTCCACCTGGAGGGCGCTGTGCCACGCTCACCGCCGGCATCACTCCCCCCTCCACACTCTTCACCGACTCTTCTCTTCTGCAACTCCCGCTATGCTGGGCTTCCCTTTTTCTCTCTCTCTCTCTCTCTCTCTTTTTGGATCAGAGGACAAAACGTGCTCCTTCTCTCTCTTTCTCTCTTCACTTTCTCTCCTTTCCTCCCGCTTTCGTTCAATTCTCAGACTCTCTCTCTCTCTCTCTCTCTCTCTCTCTCTCTCTCTCGTTCTCTCTCACACCCTGGCTTTTTCCCACCGATCTTTCTTCTAAATGCTCCGAACTTGAGCGTTTAAAGCACAATTTCCCTCGGAACACGTGCAGCAACTATCATCACTATCTCAAGCAAGTTTTGCTCCTTTCAAACCACGCTAATGTAACTAAGTAACGAAGTAGTAGTCTTCAGTCTTGAGATCGGAGTTACATTTTCGAAACTTCGATTGCGAAAATATCGAAAGCGTTGCTCAATTTCTCCGTTATGAACAATCACTGCGAAGGGACGTTACGTATCACTGCACATTGTAGGAGTATCCTTCGACGTAAACAAGGGGAATCGCGCGGGTTACTCCAGGGTGTACATTCGGACGGAAGGTATAATGGATTCGGACGTTTTATCGCGTTACACGTTAACGCGATCACCTTCACTATATCTTATATCATATAGGCTTCTCAAAGCCTTCCGGTCTCGTGTTAAACTCACGGATTATCCCGGTAAACTTTGCTATCGCACAGTCACGCGACAACGACCTCCTCTTTCACAAATTCCATGTGTGAAGAACAACCACCGCCTCTATTTCTGTTCTCGTCTTTTTAGGAGGCTATCGAAAAGAAACTTGATCGAAAGAGCACAGCGAATTCTTCCGTTTCTTGCACTGTGATATTTCCCGCGCGATATCGCGATTGCACTGTCAACTCGGTTAACCTGATTCCGGCGGTCACTCGACGCGAATCACTTATTCGTCTTACCCGTCGTAGATCCGGGCCCCGCTTTTACTCAATAAGTACACGCGTGTGCAGGCGAGTACCTCCGTTCTGTTTATACCTGAATATAGGCGGCGAGTACACTCCGATCGCGTGTTTTGACGTGAAACGCGCGATTACGACATGCTCGGCACGCAATCACCCGGTCACGATATATAAGAGGGGGAGAGTTAATGCCACTGGCCAACGACGATGCGTCCGCCGCGGCACGTGGCCGTCACGTCGGTGTCGCGACGCGCAACAGCAACAGCAACACCTACGTTGCGGATCAACGCTACTCGTCGGCCTCGCCGCAAGCCGGCCATCCTCGCACCCTCGAGAGATCTCTCTCACTCTCACCCTCACCCTCACCCTCACCCTCACCCTCACCCTCACCCTCACCCTCACCCTCACCCTCACCCTCCTCCTCACCCTCCTCCTCCTCTTCTTCCTCCTCCCGGCCACTTACTACTTTTGCCCGGCAAAACCTACACGCGGCACGCTGCCGTAGGCCGTGCTACCCAACGCACCACGCCGGCTGCTGCTCCCGCGGGATGATCCTTCGCATCCCTTCTCCCTCCTCCCTCCTCCCGGCCCCCCTCAGTCGCCACTCGGCGACCCGAAAACCAAACCGGCGCGAGCACACCGCTGCTCACCGACCGACCGCGTTACGCTTACGCGTCCCGGCATTCTCGTTTGCGCGCCGCGCGCCCTGACGATACGAGAACTCGGCCGACACTGGCTGCGACGATCGCACGACACACTTTGAGATTACTCTGAATCGTACGCGCCGTTTTTGCGCGCAAACGTCGCGTCGTACGACTCCCTGACGATTTCTTTGTTTACCTCTGCTCCGAATTCACGTGAGCGAAGACCGTCGTGCGCCAACAACAAGGCTACTCCCGCGATCCACCAAACACTTGTCTAATTATTCACGGAGAAAAAAAAAACACTCTCGGCGCGTAACACTGCGTAAACGTTACTCCACACGTTCGACGGGACAAAGAAGGATAGAAGACGCGATGCCGCCGCGTTGTGTTACCACGACGACGTAACGGCACGAGCGGCAAAGACTCACGCGGCAAACCAAACTCCACGAAGGCGCTCGCGTTACTGACTGAAGAGCGGCGGGCGCGACAGCACGGCACTCGGCTCTCTTCGGCTGCTGTCGGAGGACGCTGTGCGTGGAGCGTAGCGGGGCGAGGAGGGGGAAGCGACGCGCGGTAGAGTGACGAACGAGTGGGGAAAGAGAGGTAGAAGATCGTGAGACCGCCGCGTCGCGCCGCGCCGCGCCACGCCACGCCGTTCGGCTGGTGGATCGGAACGACACGACTGACGACGGTGAGAGAGGGAGGGGGAGAATGCCGGGCGGCGAGGGAAGTGGGAAGTGGGAAGTGGGAACCTCATGCACGATGCCTGCGAGAATGAAGGCGGTGGAGAGGGGTGCCACGTGAGCGCCCGACGCCCGGCGTCCACGCAAACGGACACGGTCCCAACCTCACGTGTCATGTGACCGGCGAACCCTTTCGACGATTTCGGGAACTCGGGAGCCAGTGCAAGCTGTTCGTTCTTCCACTTGCCAACACGAAGCAGAGTTTGATAACGCTGATATGAAATTTCGGGAGGATAGGAAATACCTAGGAAATATCGTGCCGCTATACGCGAGTTCGTGTTCGGAATTAATTTACGGACAGTTGATGAATTTGGTTAAAATTGAGTGGTTAAAATTGAGAGGTATACCGGCGTAATATTTCTTTCCTTTTTTTTCCCCCTCAAAAGTTAAACTATCGTTTAATCCAGGATGTCACTGAAGGAAAAAAACCTGGTGATACAGCTTAAACATGAATAAAGCACCCACAATTTATTTCACTTTTTTGAAAAAGGCGGTAATAAAAGTCAAAGGGAAAATTTATAAAATCAAAATGTTTATTAGTCTTGTAAAAAAAAAAGTTCCCTGAAAATTTCTAGATATTTCAGGTTTCTTGCTCAAAATTCCAGATAAGATTAGAAAATGTAATTTTGAAATAAAGAAGTGGAATTTTGGAGGAGCAAGCTACGCAAATTAAGTAGATGTACACGTATATTGAAAATCGGCAACAAGACAGGGTTCAAGACAATAGATACAGTTTTGACTATTTATTTGTGGATTGTATCATTTTTCTACAATTGGTGTCGTGAAATTTATAGGATAGTATAAAGATGGTGAACTCTACACACACACACACACACACACACGCGCGCGCGCGCGCGCGCGCACGCACGCACGCACGCACGCACGCACGCACACACATATAATATATAATGTAATATTAGAAAGTTATTGTCGCCCTGATTTTTTAAATAAAAACTCGCAAGCACACAATATGTACGTGAATATATGCGGATGTGTATATCTCATACATATTGCTAACTGACTGTCAACATTTTGCATTATCAAGAAAAAAATAATCAAAGAAATAATACTTCCACAAAAAAGAAAAAAATTTAAATTTAAAAGTAAAATTCCCAAAAATTTTCCTAAACCCCGATAACATTTTATGAAAATTCTTGAGATTTACGAGAGTCCTACAAAAATTCCAGAATTTCTAGGTTTTTCCAGGTAATAAACATCCTGAAAATATTAAAATTATTACAAAAGTAAATATTTTTCAATTAAATGAATTTTTTTAAATTTATTTTTTGTCAGATATAAAATGTTTACGTCAATTTGGGGAATGCTTTATTATACTTATTGCCAAGTAAATACCAAATATATTTTGTTTAACATATTGATGCAATATTTAGTAGATATTATCAAACATAATAATAGTAACCAACCGTTTGATAATAGTTCCTAAATATTTAAAAGAGGAAAATTAGCGTTTAATTGATTTTGATTATATTACGACAGGTCATTTGAGTTTTGCATTTTTTTTCTTTAAAATACTTTAAAGTACATCGAGAAAAATGTTTTGACTAAACCAACCAAAAAGCCGAACAAAATTGGTATTTTGGGGAAACCAAACAAAATTCTGTTTTTTATCATAACCAGAAATTCCGTTTGATGTTCCTAAAATATTATTCTTGTTAAACATTTTGATGGGGTTTAATCAGAACATTTTTTTTTCCCACACACAATGAAGCATTTAGCTAAATAATCTTTTTCTTTTTTTTTTTTAATAAATATTCTTTAAAAATGTAAAAACATATGTAACAATTACGTGATAATTTTTATATCTACTTATAAAAGTGACGAAAATTAGTTTAGATACAAACGACTTATCGTGTGAAGTAAAGAACCGAAAAATCACATTAAGAATCATCCAAATATTTTATTGAAATTACTTCAATAAAACTTTGATAACTATTATCTAGATGATTATACTGTGTGAAAAAATTTGACCTTTTTTGCAATACGAATGTGAAATCATTTCCGACGTATTTTTGCTAAATACAAAGTCGTTGTTAAAATTTTATCTACTATCACATCACAATTTTGAGAAAATGATATCAAAGTGACAAAATACGACAATTTTGAGAATTTTTACGAAGTCGTAACATCAATATGAAATTTGTTTAAATTTCATTAATGCCACACGAAAGTATCAATTTTTAGCTTTAAAATGCATTTTGTTCTGTTTCGACAATTTTTTCAAGATAAATACATGTGTTACATGGGAAAAGAGTTATTTTTAAATTCATATATATCAAAAACGAAAAAGTGTATCGAAACGAACGAAAATGCATTTTAAAACTAAAAGTTGATAGGTTCGCGTGACATTAATGACATTTAGAAAAAAAAAAACTTGATATCAATGCTACGTCATAAAAATCCTCAAAATCGTCATTATTTTTGCCTCTTTGATGCCATTTTTTTCAAAATTGTGACGTGATAATTAAATTTTGTCAACGAATTCGTATTCAGCAGGTAAAAATTCGTCGAAAATTACTATTCAAATTCGTGTTGTAAAATAGTGGACAATGTTATTATTACTACATTTTTTCACTAGTCATGTGTTAACATGTCGCCTAATCGATCTTGTCGTATTGTAAGTTCCAATTTCTTTATAAGGCGATGTCTGTAAAAATTGTGGTTTTATATATATATATTTTTTTTTTTCCTGTAGATATATAGAATTCGCAAGATACAAAACATTTTCCGAGCAACGTCGCGAGTTCCATTTAACGCGGCCGTGTTTAGGAAATTCGAACGTATGTACGGGATGTGCCGGTGTAACGAGATCCGGAAACGCCAGTGTCCGATTCCGTTTGGTAAATTATTGCTGGTGAAGGCGGAAGTCGGTATCTACGGCCAAAGTCGGAGGATACGAAGTTTCACTTTCCGTGCGATTCGAATCGCTTCGACTTCCTCACTCTCCTCTTTCCACCCACCGTTTTCTACCTCTCGTAAGGATTGATTTGAGGGTATCCGCTAGGATCACCGTAGTCCGGAAATCCGATTCATCGTAATCGGGGTCAAGTTGAACGTATTTGTACGGTACGAGGAAGAAGAATCACCCTTCGCCGTCTTGACGTGCATCGACGTGCCGAATTGACCAATCGATCCACGAGCGTAAACACCCGCACAACTGTACTTATCCGAAAATTCGTCACAATTTTAACACAATTTTTCGTTCATATATTTTTCGGACAATACGTTAGAGTAGAGAAGCAAAATAATGGAGAGGAAAAAATCTTTATTGTATAAGTGACTTTTCTCAAATGTATCTGCATATCTCTTATCATATTTTCCAAAAATTATTAATGCAATAAAATATTTTCTCGCGAATTTTTTTTTATGTAATTTAAATAATAAAATAAAAAATGTTTAATTAAAAATCATAAAAAAATATTTTATCGCACACAATTTTTGGAAAGCATGATAAGAGGTATGCAGATGCATTTGAAAAGTCACTTATACAATAAAACTTTTTTCTCTTCACTTATTTTCCTCTCTACTCTAACATTATCCGAAAAAAATGTATGAACGAATGTATGAACGAGAAAATGTTAGAATTGCGACGAATTTTCGGTTAAGCGCAGTTGTGCGGGTGTTTACGCTCGTGGATCGATAAAATATTTTCTCACGAATTTTTTTAATATATAAATCCGAATAATTAAATATTTTTTAATTAATTTACCGTCTAAATAATAGTCTAGTTGCTTTCCTTTAGTTTATGAAAAGTCTCGGGAATATTTTTTAAAATAATTTTTAGAAACTGGACGGATTTGAAACGAAGTTAATCTTACCGTGATACACGCAGTAACGCATTCGATGCGCGAGATGGAGATTTAATGTAGAAATCCACTGATTTGTGGTAGAAAAATCGCATTTTGAAGCGGGTAAGCATTGGATATTTTCTCGATACAGTAAAAATTTTCGTGTCATCCGCAAAAACCGGAAGTTCTCTCTCGGTAAAACACAGACCGATTCCCACAGTCGTATGAGTACGATCTCGATTTCTTTTCACTGTTGTCACGAGGAAAGTCTTGCAAATCACAAATATTGAATGCGAGCAATGTCAGTTTACACGCACAGCAACAATGTGAAATATAAATCAATATTTACAACATATCTTATGGACACTTCACAAATATGTTGTGCGATTATAAATTATAACTAAATTCCCGAGATTAGAATATTAATTTAGCGCGTTGCAAATGTGATGTAATAATAATTTTAAATATGTACTATATATTAAATTTATATAATATATAGCATTTATATATATATAATAGTAAAATAATAATAAATACTTCCTTTATGCGCCTTTATTCAAATATCTTTGTAATAAAATCTTTTTTCTCCTATTTTTTTTTTAATTTTTGATAAATAAACTCTTCCTACATTTCACAGAAATATTTCGATTATTCTTCTGCTATCACATAAATTTTTATTAGGTAGTCAAGCATTCTACATTTTTTTGTAGACTTACTGAGAAAAGTTGCTAATTTAAAAAAATATTAGTTGATTCAACCAAATGCAGCGAAACCAAAAAAAGTATTTGTAAATTTAAGCAAATAACATGTTTTACAAGATTTTGTTGACAAGATTCTCCTAAATATATAAAAATTTGAACTAAATAATCACTGCAAACTAAAGACATTTAGTCTCAAGTTAACGTTTTTTCTCAGTATAGGATTAATAGAAAATATAAATAATTTGATCATTACAATATTCTTTTTTTTACAATATAATTTCATTATTATAATATTTTTATACGCAGTTGATACGTCGAATGAAAAAGAAATTAAATTCAAGTATAAATTCAAGTGATTAAGAAAAATAATAAATTTTTTACCGTTGCAAGCGATTCATAATAAACAAGATTAGATATACAATATTCTAATCGCTGACAATTCAAGTTTATATAATTTATATTGTGTAGATAGATTTAAAATTAATACAAATTAATGATAATAATCACAAGAAATATCCATGGATTCAAAGTCCAGTGACTCAGAAAATACTAAGCTTCATTCACAACAATCATTTTATACGCTATTTTTTTCTGGATGCTGTGCCAAAAGAACCGTGGCAGCTTACTAACTGGATTACCGATGAAGTAATTTCGGATTAAAAAGTAATCGACTCGCCGCGTCGTCGTTCTCGCGGTTGCGGGTTAAAGGAATAGTCTGCAAATCATCGTCCAGTGGACGCCAGATTAAGGTAGATGATGAAAGATAGAAAAGACGGAAAATTGTAAAAATCCATAGTTGGAGATTCCAATGCCGCTAGAATTATTCTATTACATTTCTTTTCTTTTATTTCGCCATCTACCAATTATTGTTAATAAACAATCAGTTTATTTGGCGAAAAAGAAAATATAGTAGATACTTCAATAAAAATAATTTAGGATTATACAATAATTAAGGATTGCATACAATGATTGCAAAAAGTATTCATATAGGGGAGATATTTTTTAATCTTATTTTTTTTAAATGAACATTAATTGATAATTTATTAACGAGGGATGAAATAGTACGTTTCTCAAAATCATTTTATCTAAAAATATATGTTTGTAATAGTTGAAATATATTATCTTAAAAATAAGTGAAAATGAAAAATTGTATTATAATATTTTTTTACACACACACACACACACAAGAAGTATTCATACTTTTTTATTTATAATAGAACAGAACGTACTTTTGCAAAATTAATATTTATTATCTACAAATAAAGCTCTTTTATAAAAATTTCTCCTGTACAAATATTAAAAAAAATTTTTACGGCACTCACTGTATGTAGCAAAAAATCCTGCACACACATTTTCAAGAAAGTATTCTATAGTATATTATTTCGCAATCTGCGAAGTAAGTGGGGGATCTCAAAAACAGATATCTGTAAAATTCTGAAATGACATACGACGCACAATTAAACAAGTTCGAAATAGTATAAAGTCAACAAGGCTTTACGAGAGATCTAAGTCGATCGTGGCATGGAGTAAAGACTCAAGTAACTCACTGCCTGGTTATGTATAGGTAGAGTTTAAGATAAGAGGTATCATTGTCCGTGCGGAGAGGCCGCAAGTCGACCGCTTACAAAGCGCTGGGGAAATTCCGGATATCTTCCACCATTTAACAGAAAATACGCTGTAATCCTTTTTGACCTTCACCTTCTCAAAGTTTGCTCTTCCGTTTGTTGCAGAGACAATAGGAGAGAGAGAGAGAGAGAGAGAAACGTCATTGACATATTTAACGTATATTTAACTCATCCACGCAAAACGTATCAGCGTCGAAAACAGAATGACTCGACATTCAGGCATAAAACGCGATCACGACCGTCATTTTTTTTTTTCAGAATCAGAATCGCGCTAGTCTCTAGAACCCGTTACCATAATAACATTCTACTTCTCGATCCTGAGTTCATCGAACTTCTGCATTCCCCCGCTGATTTCCTCTCGTTCACTGTATACAAATCACTTTGCCATCTTCAGCAACAATTAGTGAATTTTTCGTTGAAACAAAAAAATTAACAAAAAGTCTTGACACCAGTCGGTCTTTTCAAGTTTCCGAAGGAAGCAACAACTTTGAGATCTTTTTCCTGGTTTTTTTCTTCTTTTTTTCCATTTTTTAGAAAGCGCGAACGACCGAGCGGGGTAACGCTCGCAGGATTTAAATGAGATTTCGTGAACGTAGATGATATTTCTAGTCTGCACATCACGTACGGTCTTCGGGCAGCCTGTAGCTGGTACTGGAAGAAAGAACCGATGCTTGGTACGGGGATGGACTACCAGGAATTCTCCAGGACCATTAATCTGTTTCAGTGTGACACCCGGGGTCTCCTCTCCTCCACACACACACACACACACAACTTTTCCTTTTGTTCCCCCAAGATCCCTCGCACCCTCACGGCTTACGCCTTGGGTCTTGGGTGTATTCGAGACAGGTAGGCATACCTAACCCAGGCGCATCTTGACCCAAGGAAAAACGAACGATGTCCTTGTACGAAAATTTGTAATGGACCGAGTGGGTCTCGATGTTCGGTACTTATTCGCTCGTTACCTCGCTCGAAAACGGAGGAAAGACGAAGGACGT
>NW_017304136.1:401476-415116 GCF_001594115.1 Trachymyrmex septentrionalis | reverse complement strand
CGAACGATGTCCTTGTACGAAAATTTGTAATGGACCGAGTGGGTCTCGTTCGGTACTTATTCGCTCGTTACCTCGCTCGAAAACGAGGAAAGACGAAGGACGCGTTTCGAGAAGCAGAAACGACGTAGGCAATGCCGACGAGAAGGTAAGAGGAAACGTAGGTTACTATTTGTCGATCGGTCACACCGGTTTCCGGTGAATCCGACCGAGTAGCGAATGGCACCTGTTTCAGTTTCAGCAAAAACGAGTTACGAGGTACGAGCGAGAGGGGGGGCTCCCTTTTTCCTTGCGGTAGATCAACCTCGGTGGATCTATACTCGAGCATAATTGATCACGGACGGCGAGCGAGCGCCTGCGTAAGAGCGATGTGGTACTTTGTGCCTCTTTCACGCTGATTTGTGGTTTGCACCCCGGCACGGCACGCAGGCCGGCCGAGCGGGCCGCCGAGCGGTGGGAGTCGATTATCTCTCCCTTCGCAGTTCGCGGAGCGAACCGCTCACGTATCGCGCGTCTATACATGACGTACGGCGTGTATTTACCTTCGCGCTTCGCGGCGAGTTAATGCCTGACGGCTTCTTCGGCAGCCGCGCGAATACGTATACGCGGTTGAAAAAGAGTTCGCCGACACGATTGTGGGACGGCTCGTAAAAGTATTGTACTGTACGTCAGTCGAGATATGTACATATATACGTGTATATGAGAATTGTATTTCTGTATGGAGAATATTAATAGAGTGTTTGTAACAAATAAAGATTAGAAGTATTTTTCACGATGTAAAAAAGTTCAATGATATTTCCAACATTTTCGAATTCTTTAATATATTTCTGAGAAAATTCAACTCGACAATCGAGTCTTATGAAAAGACTACTAACAAACTATTGTAAAAATGCATTATAACAAGACGATGTAATACATTATTGTTGATAAATTATAATAAAGAAAGAATTACAATATATATCAACCATAATCCTAATCGATCCTAATTTCTCAATTAGATTGATAAATCTGTGACTACTTGATAAAATGATATTTATGTTCAACTATTTCATAGCGATAATTCCCACACATACAAGGTCATTCACAGAATCTATTGTACGTAAAATGAATTTTGCCGTGCAGACGAATGGATCTCCACGCGGGAAACATACACGACATACACACATGTTTTCGCTTTCGAATCCATCAAAATGCCATGCGCCAAGTCTCCTCGGAGCTGTCGAAGGCTCGACGAAGTGAATCCTTACGCGACTCCTCGAAAGTTCGTCGTTCGGGGCCGCAGAGGCCGCATTGGTCGCGCCGATTGGGACCGGCAAGTAGACCAGCGGGCGTCGCTGAAGAAGAAGGAACAATTAGAGGCCAAATAAAGACGAGGAGAGTCACAGTCGAGTGGGTTCGCAACGAGCGTGTGTGTGATTTCGGTCACGCCGCGCGCCTGTACGTTGACCTCCGCTCGACAGGAGAGGAACAGAGACAGAGACAGAGACAGAGAGAGAGAGAGAGAGAGAGAGAGAAATCCGGGGAGAAGGAAGAGGAAAAGAGAGACGCACGGGAATGCGAGAGAAAGAAGGAAAGAGAGAAGGGAAAGAGGTAAGGAGAAACTGAGAGGATAGCATTTACTCAGCGTTCGTTTCTCCCCCTCCCCCGCTCCCGGTTGAGAGAGCCCTTCGACTCCTGCCTCGATTCGAACTCGCTCGTTGCCACCATCGAGAGACAGGCCGAGGAAAGGAGACGGAACGCGGACACGTTTGAGGGAAAAGACGAAGAGACAGCGTGAAAAAGAGATGGAAAGACTTGACGAGAGAGAGAGAGAGAGAGAGAGAGAGAGAGGGAGAGAGAGAGAGAGAGAGAGAGCACGAAGCAGTCAAAGCGGAGCGGAGCGGGTCGGGGATACGTCGGGGAGGCTGAGAACTCACTCTTCAAGAGACCGAGCAGCAACCGGCGGTATATAACACACACACACACACACACACACACCTCTGCGTATGCAGGTAAAAGAAAGAGAAAGAGAGGAACACATTCTCCGTGTTCGATGATGTACATCCACGAACAGCCGGAGAAACTTTGTAACCAATGCCGGAAAAGCGGTCGTCACGGCCGCCACCACGTGGTCGTTGAAAAATAATGTGCCATAAGTGGCCAAGATTGTTTACGCGCCGAGACGGATCTCTCGTGAAAGTTTCACAGCGAAATGAAATTTCAGCCGAAAGGACCGATGATCTCGGAAAATGCGCGTATACTTGGCAAGATTACACGGAAACCGTGTCGCTAATAGAAACGCTGCTTTCTACGAGAACGAAGATAGAGGACGCGCGCGAGATACGATTGTTTCTTTTTTTTTTTTTTTTTTTAAACAAATATATTCTTCAAAACAGCTGTATAATCATTCCCAAATGACGTGCCTAAAAGACGTCGTAAAGATATCATATAGAGATGTTTTTGTGGCAGATACGCGTCTAAAAAATATCTAAAAGACGTTATTATCTAGGTTATTAATATTTTTGTAATTATCAATGCTTAAGCTCAACTGCACAGACTTGAAAAGTCTGTTATTCCCTATTTCTATTGCCTGGTGCTTTTCATTGTGTATCGGGATTTATTTACTTATAGTAACTGCAAATTATCAAAATAAAACACGACTTAATTTATAAAAGTATACGAGAGACAGAGAGAGAGAGAGAGAGAGAGAGAAAGACAAAAAATTTGTTTCCACAAATAGATAATATTTACTGCGTAAATGCCGCTGCGTGAATGTTAGAAAACTGTATTGCATCATTATTGACGAAGCAGCGAGAAAGAATGCGAGACCGCAACATGGCATCGTCGTAAGAAGCAAACCGATACGCGGCTTGTGGTATTACCGAACGATTATACGCATCGATGCCGAGTTAACGTACGAAAATATTCCCTTTTATCGAGACATCGCGTTTCACTCCATTTACCTTCAAAAGGTCCTCGCGTACTGGCTACGATCTGTTAAATAAAGCCCTGACAAATAAAGCACGGTATTAAAAATACGAATGTAAACCTTTCCACATCATCGTTTGTTATCGTCTCTTCTTTTCACTGACACAATCACAATTCCCTTGTTAACACGAGAAATTATGTTTTTTTTTTTTTATCGTTGACGCACCATTGCGTCACCGAATCGATCAAAGTAAAGCTCGGCACACTTTTGAGGATATATCATATCAACTCATAGCAACGTGACGTATGTATAACTTAGCGGTCGGCGGCTCGAATCAAATAATCCAAAAAAAAATATCGTTCTACGACGTGCATCATATTTCCGCGTGCTAACTGTTCAACAGAAATCGTTCAAATATCAGCAGGACCGAGTGGATAAAAAAGACTGCAAAAGCCGTGTAATATACTTCACTATTGTAAAGTCTCAACAATCGCGTCATCATCAAGTACCAACCGAGCTTGAATAATACATCTGGATTTGCATTTTCCAATTTGTATTTTTTAATTTCACGTCGCAAAAATATCTTGCGCGTACAAATTTTACTCAATCAGCAATGTCCATTAAACACTTTTAACACGAAATGGAATAATTTCATGGAAAAATTCGTGTCCCGCATTGTTCCCGCGTTGTATCCGGGGAATAAATTTTCAGATAATCGCGCAAGATAATTTAACGCAATTTAAGCGACAGCTGGAAAGCCGCCTCTCGTCTATTTCGATAGTAAATTCGAAACTTCTGCGGCGCGTCGTCATTGAGCAAACAAGTAGGTACCACGTCCTTGTCCGAAGGACGAGAAGTACTCTAAGTTCGATATACTTAGCGGTTACCCAATCACCCTCAATCTAGCCCGCAACTATCTACTAACTCCTCGGTGACACCGTCGCACGCGTTGCGTCGTGTATCCGTGAAGGATGCAACCAAACTTGGAGTTCATGGTCGCGGCGCTCTCCGAAGGCGATCTCATTATAGATTCCAACTTGCTTCTTTGCAAGAGACGGGCGATCGGCCTGTCGCGACTTCGGGCCTTTCAAACGCGACTTCCAAACCGTACGTATGTCAAAATGCAAAGAGAGTAAGCGTTATATTTTCATATTTAATTCAACGATTTTCTAATTTTTAAATATTACGGTGTGATGATTAGTGAAATAATTCCTATCGTCTTGTTCATGTAGGTTTTAATTATCGTACTATATTTATGCGCTACGTTCAAGCGCTGCAATTTTGTAGTTGAAAAATTTTGAGCTTCTTCTAAAATTATAATATTATAATTCGAAGAACTTTAGTGCGCCCTAAGGATCTCTATCACCGTTCCTTTAGCGACACAAAAATGTATGTTCACGTTACGGGTTAGAAAAGAAAGAGGTACATTTTTAATTAATAACTTAATCACACAACGTAGTAGCCGTTCTCATAAATACAGAACGCACCAATCAAATTTTCACCCCGAGAAAAGACAATCTTTGGAAAATGCAACGAAATCGAAAAGATCCTACAATATATGACTAAATTACAATCATAATTTGGAACAAACTAGCTTACAAAAGAGTCAGTGATTCTTCGTATATAACATATGTATACGTTTGCAACATTATGAGTCACTTTACTTGCTACTATCGAAACACATAAACAGCACCTCATCTTCATTCTCGCGAACGAACGTAATAAAGCATTTCTGCTTGACCAAAGATATTCGCTCTCTTATGGGAGTACATAAAGCGTTTCGCTAATTAATTATACGCCGTTGAAACGGTTGTCGTCCCCTCTTAACTCGCCTCTTTCCCGTATCGCGTCCCAATCGGTCGTACTTCCGATTCTTGGACGTTTATTGGACGTACTATCCGGCTGCGGAACAATTAGCTGTATCATTCGGCGAATGTGTGTGCATCCCTAGTTTTACCGAAACTCCAATTAATGAATTCGATGAGATAATGGATCAGAGTCACGTTAACATGCACGGCCGATCGCACCAATCGTATTATCGCGACACGTGATCTCGGTCACCGCTTTTGTTTTCACCTGTGTGACAACTATGTCTCGCATCTCGCATCGGACGGTAGATCTGTCGCATCTTCGGTACGAATGGATCGGATCGGCGCGGCGCGGCGACAGCACAAAATTGACGCGCGCCGCTGCGCCGCCGATGAATGGAGTTACATCTGCAGTTACAACGGCACAATGATATTATCGATGATAGTTACGCGGTACCGCGACCCGAATTTCTACAACAAACGCCAATTAGTTGATCGATCTGCGGGTCGGATTAAATTTCGTTAAATGTGATCGAATTCCACGCATACGTGTTTTGCTCATTCATCTCGGGTTTGTAATAGATATCTTCTAATCGGCAATATATGATCCGTTTCTAAAACGCGTACACATGTACACGCGTCGGCCTTTATGTATAGTAAAATCGAACGACAACAATACAGTAATCAGATTTCTATTACAAACGTATATATATTTCTCTTAGGTGAGTAAACGAAAAGTGTATCTATCGCCAAAGTGGTGTAATACGAAACGTAATTGCTTGCTTTTTAGCATCCCCATCTACTTTACAAGCGCGTCTATCATCAGTAAGGTTGGACACGATATTAGAAATAAAAGTTTCAAAGGATATCAGAGAATTTAAATGGATATCTGACAGAAAATGAAAAACTTGCGCTTATCCTCTGTCTACGATTAATACCCCGCGACGGCATTCATTTCCACAGAAATTAATTGTCGACATTCGCGGACTGGAAGCTATTTAATCCATTAGGTCACTTTGACGAGCGAGACTCCTGGAAATATCCCGTTACCTTGACTCACTTCGATCATCAACATCGTCGCAAATTATAGTATTCTAACAACGGCAACAGCAATTATTAATTTTGTTCTCGTGGGGAGAAAATATTGTAACAATAATTATATATCTTAGCGTTTCATTATATATCATAATATATTTTTATTATACGTGAGTATGTGTAGTGCCTATTATATAATGTGATAATAACGTAAATAATGGTAAAGTAACAGGAATTTAAGCTAAAGACTGTGCTAGATAGGATAGGTTATATTATATAATGAGAAAAGTCGGCGTGTATAGTAATTAATGGGCTTTCTAGAATAAACCATTAGTAATAGAAGAGTGAATTGCTAAGCAAGTCAGTAGTGTGTCATAAAGCAATAATAAGTCAATAATCATTAACTGCGTGGAGATGATCAAATACCAATTTTTTAACAAGAGTTAAAACTTTGATCACGTTAAGACTGCATCAAAAAGCAATATGTATCGAATTGCGGTCCGCTCTTTTTATCGAGAAAACTTACTGATATTACTCGAAAATTGTCTCGCACAAAAGCATATTGTGTGCATCTTAGTGTTTCCTAAGATTTATGATTTATAATTTCGACTTATATTACTAGTGTAATAAATAATGACACTGATGACTAACTTATTATAGAAAACCCATTATATACACATATATACATAATATACATATTAGTTGCGAATTGTTAATAGGATTGTCACAAATTTTGTATCCTAAAATTTCAAATTTTCATAACTTTTTCCGGATTTCCAGACCAATTTTCACGATTTTCCCGGATGCTTGCAATGATGCTTAAAAATTTTTTATATTTTGTAACGTTGCTGCTTGCATTTGATTGTTGAGTTGGTAGTATTCCAAAATTGCGTAGATGTGATATGTGCATATTAAATTTCTTCAAAGCCAAAAGAATTTTAATTTTATGAAAAATTTTTCAAAATTTCTCTGACTGTTTTCGATTTCTCTGACATTTACCTAATTTCCTCGATTTCCAGTTTTGTGGCGGTCTTGATTAATGATTTATAAGGAATCGATGTTTACGGATGTATGTGTATATGATTAACCATTTTGTCCCTGAGTATAAATTTTTCACTAAATCGAAGATAATACACAAGTCAGCTGTTTCAATGTCGAATTGATAATCTTTAGTGAAAGAAATAATAAAAATAATTAGTAGAAGGAGAGAAAGGTTGGATATATATAGTGGTACAACGTACATTTTGTTTTTATTTGGTACCTATATGTATCAACAGGTAAGAAATAAACATGGTATACATATGTGTATCGTTTGAAAAACACACACAAAAGGGTTAAATTTATGTCGTAAAACAAATCCTTTTTTCGGCATATAATCCGAATTAAATAAACTATTATATTATATTCTATATATATTTTTATTATACGAATTAAACTTCTGTAATTTCAATTTGTTAAAGAGACACTGTACTTTTATGCCAAGTTTGTAAATATAGCGAGAAGGAAGATTAACAAGCTAGTAACATCGGTGACAAGGCAATAAGATAGTTACGTCGAAGGTGACGGCGTCCAGGCTCTATCAGAGAATTAACTTAAAAACTCGTAATCTTATCTTTGGAGGTCATCTAATTATACGGCAAAACGGCGTTAATTCGCGGTTAATTTCTTAACGAGATAACGGTAGCCGCTAGGTAAAGGGGGAAGGGACTGCGTCGTGCCGCGGTTGCGTTAGAACCTCTAATGGCTCTGCGTAGCTACGTCCGAGTGCCCGAGTGGGTGGGTAGGTAAAAAAGGGCGAAAGCTGTGTTAATTAATTGGCGCGTAATTAAAACCCGCAGCGACGAAAGGGGAAGAGGCCACTTGACCAGCTACTTCAAAGAATTCATGATACTAATCCGCGCCAGATGATTTGAATCTCACGCAACATGCGTACATTGTTAAATCTATAGTGTCAAATTTAACCCAACGCGAGTCGCTACTCCTACTAAATATATCGTATAAAACGATAATTAAATTTAACACTATAGCGTGTCAATTTGACACTACATAGTGCTAAATTAACACTGTATCAGTGTCAAGTATAACCATTGTTTTAGTATAAAATGACGATATAATTGAGTAGGACCAGTGGCGACTCACATTAGGTTAAATTTCACATTACAGATTTAATAGTATAGGTATGTGATGGAAAGTATAAATTTGCATATAGTGAAGATGACAATGGCACGTGGCACGAATTTCAAGTATCACGATAAATTAATAAGAACAGTATAACAATATTGTCTCTTTCTTTTCTATTAATCTTCTAGAAGCGGCATCGTCTTGTTATTAAAAACAATGTTTTTACTAATTACTAAAAAATAAAAAATAAGTAAATCTTATAAGTAGATTTCTCTCTCTCTCTCTCTCTCTCTCTCGCTCTCTCTCTCTCTATATATATATATATAGTCTTCAGTACTTAAGTGTAACTAATTCGTGTGATAGATAGAAATAAGATACTTTAAAATATATATTTATAGATACAGATACTCAGATACTTGAAAAGTATTTGAATATTCATATGTATACATTTTGAAGCATCTTATTTATCACATAGGATCTTAGATACGTACCAGATACTTTTAATTATTATTATTACAATAGTGTATGTAATATGATAATATACACAAAATCTACATAATGCTCCCCGAACGACCCGAATGTAACTTATGTACATGTAAATTCATATGGCGCCACGCATAACAGTAATAGTTGGACGAATAGTTAGATAAAAAATGACCTCCAAAAGGACTTTTTACCATTAGAAGTAGAAAGTACGTAAGAAATATATTCGAAAAACAATTCAGATATTGCGTTTAATATCTAGATACAAATACAGATATATTCCAATTCGAGTGTATCTCTCAGACTTATGTGTATCTAAGTATATACTTTCTAACACTAATGTGTAATTAATCTGCATAGATCCGAAATTTACTCCGATTTTATCCCGAATTTAATTTTGCACGTAACCGTTGCAAATACAACTACTCTCGCTCCTAAAAGGCTAAGAAATAATAAAAGATGGAAACTTGTATAACATAAAAGTCTTGATACGTATTTAAACTTTAACAGTTCTCGTTATCCATATGACAGCCCGGTATCTTGGTATCCGAGAACGGACTTCAAAATAAACGGCTAAACGTATATAATCCGTGTGCCGGATCGGATCTGCTATAGGTACGCCGCATAATTTCGACGCAAATATCATCATCGGTTTGGTTCACACCGAACCGAAGTCACGCACCGGTTAAGTCGGTGGTGCTGATGCGAATACGCGTACGTACACGCGCGCGGAATAAGTCTCATCCTTATCCGCGCGGCGCGGCGCGGCGCGGCGCGGGCGGTCCAATTAGTCACAGTCAACGTGGCGTGGCGAGAAACGGATGAAAAACTTCCCTCCGACCAACTTCCTATACAACGACGCGCCTCCGCCTTTGCTTCTCGACGGAAATTCCGGAAATAATAGATGCGACTGGCGTTATGAATCTTATTTACCGCGCGCCGCTCTACCGGGCGCTACAAGAGCGCAATTCACTCCGCGGCGAGGCCGACAGAGACCTAGAATTAAGACTGCCAACTTTATTCCCCGTCTTGTACAATTTTGTAGTCTTCAGAAGACGCAGAGATTCTTCCGTAATAATAAAAAGGCATTGAAATTTACCCAGGCGGGTGTAAGAAAAAACAAATGCGTACAATCGCATTTGGTGTGCGGTAACGATTTAGGAGGACAAAAAATGCATCTATATAAAATTAATTTTAATGTCCGCGATATTTAATATATTATTTGTATATAAATTATCTTGACAATTTTTATCTCAATTATAATTTTACAATTGTCTCTATTATCTTGTGTTATCTTTAATTTTGCACACTTCACAAACGTAGTTTGTTTCGCTAGTTCCGCATTTCATAATCGCTCTAATCGCTCTCTGCGATAAACCGTCGCCACGTCACGCACTAAGAATGTCTGCCAATAACACGAAAATGGCCAACTGAAACTGTATGAAAAGTCTATGCGTGCTCTGGAACGACGAACGTGTAATCAGTGTGTAAAACTTGGTTGCGAGTTCTTCGTCAACAGAGTCTCGCGAACAGAGAATAATCTTTACCCTCCGAGCGATACGAGTATTTCAACATCGTAAACATTTCTTCTTCCAAAATACGATGGAAATTCTCATCTCACGATTAGCAATCAGCACGTGTGACACACTTTGTAAATATTTCTAACCACTGTAATTATCTTTCGAAATTGTTGATAATTTCTCTGACGCAGTAAATATTTTTTAATAATTTTTAATTGACTTTCTCATACGGAAAGACTGCCAGCCATTCGGAAAAGTTATCGCGGCGAACATCTCGTTTTACTTTCTAATAAATTGTTAATGCGTAAAGAAATTTGAATTCCTTTGCGCAATATGGTGGCTTTAAGAAATATATACTAAAATAAATTCACGAAATGTGTAGTTGGTAGAAGAAATGCACGTATTACGGCCTGTGGCAAGGCCAGCAGAAGTGAGGATCGTTGGCACGGATCATATAAAGAAATTTCACGGCACTTGCCACGTGAATTTATTAGCGTCTAACCATCAGAGCTACTATAAACGACGTCTCGACGAGAATTATATTATCTCCACCGTAATCTCGCAACACCGTCCCGTGAATTGTCCTTTTCCGCAACAGATACCTTCTTCATTCCTTCCTGCCAGAGGCGAAACTGATACTTGGAGTAAAGTGATTAAGTGTTCGACTAATCTGCGCTATCGCAAAATCATCGGGAGATCATCGCGAGATCATCGTATCGTAGAAGCACTTAAATTTATAATGCTGCGCTTAAAAAATATTAAAGGAATACCGTCACGTATTCAAAGAAATTAAAATGTGATGACAATTCCATTTCAGCCGTATCGAAACATCCGTGACGAAACGAACAAAATGTAAAAAGAAAAGTTTACCGTGCACATATTATACATATAATAATATGTAGCAAATGTAGCAACGGTACAAGTGCGAAAGATCAAGGAACTCACGCAGGACGAAAAGCTGCACGCTTTATAAATGACTTTGCAAAGGATTATTAAGGATATTCTCTCACATAGCGATTGTAAGTAATTATAATAATAAGTATAGTATAATAAAATTGTGAGATTTCACAAATTCATCGCAATTATTCGCCGCGCTGCGTCTTGATGAAATAATAAAAAGCATTCTCCACGATAATTTCGCGCGTATTCATCAGTAGTAGTATTTAAGAGAATCGCAGGAAGAGGAAGGAGCCCGACGGAGGGGCGCGTGTACATTTCTTTTAATTATCCGTATCCCCTAAGCGACGTAGATTACCGTGACGTACCTATACGGCACGAACATGGCGAACGACACGACGAAGACGTCTCTTTTCGGAGATTTGGGGTTGCGATTGCCGCCGCGGCCCTTCGCCTCCCAGGGGGATGCGAGGTCACGGATGGTCACCTCACACGTAAAGGCGACACTTCTCTCGCTCTCACGAAAGCGTTTCCGGAATCGCGCGAACCTCGGAACCGCGAAATCAGGCACGCGCGCGCGCGCGCGCGCCCTGGAATCGTAATTAACATTCCCGGCCATTAGCGCATGGCCGATGTTCATTGGCACGATCAATCGGTCGACGAGCGATAAAGGCAACGTTTGCGCGCTTTATGGTATCGCGCCGCCTCAAGAATGCTACACTACTAGATTCTCGTCTCGCGCATCGGCAAGTAAACTCAGACTTAACAAAATACATCTGTTAAACTGGCCGAGGTCTGTGTATTCATATTCGCGGTGGAAGCGTCGAATTTTTGTCGACGCTTGAGTTAATTAAGGCTCGAACCACTAAGTAGTCGATATCGCAGGAAAATTGAAAGAAAAATGATTATTTTTAATCCTCCACGTGAGTCACGTGGAATTTTGCGATGCACGATTGCTAGCTGACGGACCTGGTTTCTGGATCTTTGAGCTTCACTGTGGATTTTTATATTTTATATTATTTCGAATTGTACAAAAATTAAAAAAAAAAAATTCTTGCGTTCTTGCGAGAGCTTTAACAATTTTTACTATCATACTAGTCGAATTGAATTTTACTGATTTTTTTTATAGATTAAAATTTATCTATCGGAATTGACAGTCAAAATATCGACTATACGGCGTTACAAAGTCAAATTTCACCGGCGAAGGATTAAGTACGGGGGAAAAAAATTGAGAAAAGAAAGTATTGTGACTAAAGACGTAACATTTCGAATTTTAGATCATTAAATGAAAGGATTGGCATCGGAATCATTCGCGGCAGTAGTTAAATTCCAAGAAGTTAGAATTTGATTTCTCACACGACACTTTCGTTTTTCCATCTGACGCGCGTCCGTTTCGTTAGAATTCTCTCAAGACGTTGAATAGACACGTCGTGTCGAGGAGAAAAGTTGGAGCGTGCGTGAAATTTTGCAGTCAACGGATACATCTTCCTAGCGAGCGAATAAGGTCGGATTAAAACCAGCACGTCGCGTCGGCCGGGATATCACGCCGAAATCACGCCTATCTCTTTTATTTCGTCCGTCCTGCTCCGCTCGCCGCGCTTCTCTCCCTCTCCTCGCTCCGCACTTCGTATCTCTTTTTGCTCAGCCTTTAAAAATCGTTCCGCGGATGAAAAAAATCCCGCCATTGCGCCGGTAAATCCACTCGAATATCCGCCCACACACACACACGCACACACACACACACACACACACACACACACACACACACACACACACACACACACGGGCGTGCACGATACGTGGGCTTGCCTGTAATTTCGAGGTTTTGCGCGAGCAACTGCGAACCGAGTTAAAATTTGTCGGCCGGAGATCAATGTCTCGAATTCTTGTCTTCGTTATATTTCGAATATTTAAATATGTCCGATAGAACGTGAATAAAGTGGTAATTTATTTTTGTACTTTGTGACATTGAGAGAGATCAAGGATCGATCGCCATGTAAGATAATCTTTCTAATTATCTACTCTTAAATAACTGTTGAAAGAGCGGAATAATGTAGCAAAATTTTTTATTACACACATATATATGCGCAATCATATCGGTTAGAAAAAAATATAAATCATATAGATAATTTCAAGATTTATGTAAATAAATACATTGTATGTATTTTATAATATTTTGACATTAAGATATACTTTTAGTAGAATCTTGTATCGAAATTACATAATTTTGATGAAATCATGATATTAAGAAAACACATAACTTTTATGATATTTGAATAAAAGTTATCAGAACTCGTAGATATCGTCAAAGTTAAACTTACGTAAATATGAGCACCGTCGCGCGGGCTGCAGCGAAACCAATGTAAATGTAGTTCGCGGATTCACATACTAACACTGCCTAAAACCATGTTCGAACGCGCTAATGGTAAATTAACGCAGTCGTTATAGAACGTAAAATAGCTTTGAAAAATTCAAGCGAAAGCAAACTGCGATCTCGGGGTAGCCGGAGTTTCACGAATTAATAACAATTCATTATTCTAACTCCGATGCTGCTAAATATAATTAATAGAAGTCGACGTTTTTAAAAAATTCTTAATCACAATTAATATTTATTTTAGTAATTAAATAATTAATATCCCATATTTTAATATAAATTTACTCGCGTATACTCTATACATCGATATATACAGAGTAATGCATTTTTATCCCATCAAGTATCATTATTCCATTATTACTTTTTCATCTTACACACAAGATATGGTATAATTTAATATTATTAGTTTCGTGTTCTTCAAACAAAATCTTGTGTGCGAAAATCCTACATTCCTTAGATAATTTAAACAAACGCATTAATAAATGTGCATTATCTTA
>NW_017304136.1:395583-401376 GCF_001594115.1 Trachymyrmex septentrionalis | reverse complement strand
ACACACACACACACACACACACACACACACACACACACACACACACACACACACACACAAATCTACTTTATTAGAAAAATAATTTCGCGGAGAATACAAAATTGTACGTACAATAACGTAATTTGCAATGAACAAAATATCGGTCGAAATATTCCCGCGTGAGAGTCACTGGCTGCGCTCGGCTCAGTCAAGGGAGGAGGCGAGGGAGGTGTAGAGGGAGGAGGGGGCGCCGTGGGGTTGGATGAAGCGAGGGGGTGAGAGGGAGAGGCGGCAGGGGTTGGTGCCAGGGTAGGTTTTGATCAATATCTCGCCCCCACCCCACACCACCACACCACCACCCTTCGTAGCGGTACACCATGCCCCCACTAGAACCCCATCACCCGACCACCATGAATAACCAAGACCATATAGCGGCCTGCAGATTAAATACATCGTGGTACCATACGATCAAACCACCCCCTCCTCCTCGTGCACCCTATCCACCCACCCTCTTTCCCTCCAACCTGCAACCCTCCTCTTTAACAGCCACCACCGCTTTCAACGTCGTCGACCATCGTGTTTCTGTAAGAACGACTGATTTGCCGCACCACCGACCTGAAAGGGGTAGACGGTAGAGAAGAGAGAGAGAGAGAGAGAGAGAGAGAGAGAGAGAGACCTGGCGGGGGTGGATGTAGTGTCGTGTGTAACTTGGCCGTACGTGTGTGCACGGAAAACCCCCTTTTCCACCGCATTCCGATCTCACGTTTTCCCGCGAGACCTCCTCATACAACCGTACAAGGACAACGTCCCCCCCAGGGAGCGTTTTGCAACACCGCCGATCGTGAACGAATCCTTTGCCGTTGCGGCGAGAGCAGGGGGAAAAAAAAAAAGAAAGGACTAAAACAGCACGTGCAACGCAACGCGTGATTACCGCGCCTGTGAGAAGACGCGATCTGCTGCGATTAGATACGTCTAATCTTGAGATGCGTCAGACGAACAAATATAATAGAAATCGACTCTGACTTGATAAAGAAACCTTCTCGTATAAATCGTATATTCGAGATAACACAAAAATTAGAAAGCGCGCGCGATAAACTAAAGAATCTCTCCCGAACAAATACGATACGGACTTGAACAAAAAATTATTCAATAATAACATTTGTATTTATTTAGGTATGAGAATATGTACTAAAGTAAACGTAAGATATGTTCGTTCCTTCCTATATATATGTGTGTGTGTGTGTGTGTGTGTATATCGAAAATTGTATACGAGAAAGTGCGATGGTTGCGACAACGTGATGAACCTTGGCATCTGAAAATAATCGGTTATGCGTGTCGGGTCGGCGACTCGACAGTTCGCTATTAGGCGCTAATTTAGTTGTAAGCTGCGCAGGGTTGCGAGGAACGAAAGGGATCCCCGGGGACGATACTGGTCCTGACTCGAAGGCTCGCTACATCGTAGCTTCTTTGAGGTCCCAATTGAGGCAAGCGGGAAACCGAGCGAGATGAGAAACCTCGATTTGGTTTTCTCGAACTTTGTACACGTACCTTAGCTTCGTGAGCTATTAGTTTATTACTTTTTCGCATCCTTGAAACGTCAGAGGAAAAAATAATGGAATATTAACGCGTAGTAAATAAATTTAAATTTACACCAAGCTGGCGAATATGTTTAATTTAAAGAAAAAAAAAAAGTTATCCTTGTAAAATCGTGAAAATAATACATTTAATTAAATATACCGTCGGGTAAAGTCAATATAAATATATATAATTCTAGAAAAATAGAGATACATAAAAAGAGGATGGAAAAACTTTCCTTTCTCCAATTTCGTACAAAATCATCAAATACCCAAGAATGGCCGCGTCGTCAAGAACGTTACCGATATGTCGCTAACAATCTATTCGCATTAAATAAATTCTCCGTAATGTTTATCTAAAATACGACCGATTCGACTTACTATTAAAACCGCAAAGCCATGGCGCGCGAACGTTTTTCTTTTTTTCCGTTTGCGGATTTAAAAACAATCTCCGCGCTACACGCACATACACACACACACACACACACACACAAGAGGCACGCACGCACGCACGCCACGCTTCGCCACGCCGCGCCGCCGCTCGCGCGAGCCGCGGGGCACTTTTATCGCGCAGCAAAAATACGCTACACGAAGCAAACAGAATTTTCTGCCATAGAGAAACGGACGGTCGGAAAATACGAATGTTATGCTAAGCCAGGAAAAATGTACGCGCGTGAACATATTTATGGCATCGACGGATGCTGTCGTCGCTCTGTCTTCCTTATACGAAACCGCGGACAGCCCGCGATGAAATTGGCGAGAGGCAACGGATCTTACGGGAATAATAAAACTCGCAACTGTCGCACGTTTTATGCCACCGACCTATATGAATGCTTCTTAAAATTATTCACGCGTATTTGGTTTCATCCTCGCGACGAAGGAAGGAAAAAGACACGTTTTATCGCAAAGTCTACGATAGGAATCGTAAATAAAAAAAATTGACTCAATCACACTGTCGTCGAATGCGTGAGGAAGGCAACCAATTGCGACCGCAATTGGTAAATTTCTTACGTAGACAACTTCTGTTGTAGGCATTACTGCTGTTTTGACTACAGTGCGCGTAGTACAGTGGCAGTAACGCACGTAAATGCAAGCGGGCGGATCGCGAAGGACGTGGACACGGCCGACTCATTCGGAAGCATAAATCAACCATAAACAATGTGTGTGCGAGTATTAACATTTCAATGAATAGAGCGGCACGAGCGGCAATGTTAATTACTACGAGCGACGATATGGTTTTTCCTATCTGACGCGCGTATTTGCGCTATCGACACGCCGCGCGACATGCTTTCCGTTATCCGCGTGACCCTGTGTGCGCTAAGTGATAATGCCGTTTGTTATCATCTTCGAAACTAATGAAGCGCGCTGCCCCCGCCGTTAGCCTGTAATCTACTACCGGGGTCGGGCGTAAGTGTCCGAGCATTAGCAAGCGGAGAACGATCTCCAGGGAGGAGGGAAGGCTGCAATTTATTCTAGATAAAGTTTCGCCGTAATTTTTCATAGATCGCTTGTAATCGATAACGGACGGATAGTACGTACTGCTACGAAGAGGACAATGCTGGAAGTTATTAAGGAAGTAGGGGAATAAAAATATATCCTATTCTAAAGGATAATAAACAATGTAAAAAGTATAAAGATAAAGAATTTTTACATTTAGTAAAAAAAAATGAAACGCCAGAATAGGAGAAGGTGCAGCATGGAGATTTTCGTTCGCTATTAATTTGCATTTTGTATCGAGACTTGTAAACGTGAGCGAGACAGAAATGACCCACGCGAAAAGTACCTTAAGGGAAAAATTTGACGAGAGTCACTTGTACTTTCTCAAATTTTCCTCAGAATTAATCGCGAAGATATTGTCAGTTTCATTCCTCAGTCACTGTACGAAATTCTTGACGTCTTGGGCTGCTACCCTTTCGATCGATCCGACTCGGTTTGTATACGATTATTGGAATACTTCATCCGTACTTGTTCCAGCAAGTATTTACGATCGGATACTAAGGAGGGCGTCGAACGAATAATAATTTGACGGTATCACAATTTTGCTGAGGTACGCGCCAAATTTCCCAGTTAATTCTATGAAAGTTGGATCTTTAAAGGGAACTATAATTTCTGATTGTTTGAATTACAAAAAGAACGAGAAGACCATTTCAGTTCCTGGATATGTGTGTGTGTTTTAGAAGTGTGATTTATATTTCATTTTCAACAATTTTGAAACAAATTTCCTCCACAATTCATTGTAAATGTGGAACATTTTACCCTATTAACATTGTTGTAAGAAAAATATTTTCGAAATTATTAGAAATAATTCATTAGAAATGAGTGAAATTATAATTAAGAATAGGCTTATTGCAATTGCAAAATAACTCGGCTGAAAAACGATACTGATATAATTTTCGACTAATTCAGTATAACAGATTATGCCTTTTAAATGCTCTCTGAGCAATACGCGGAGACACTTTGAAAAATACTAAGATTAATTAAAAATAAGAATGTTGAATAGATTAAACGGAAACGGAAGCGCTGTATAATGTATTGCAGAAATTAATTATCGCTAATAAATTAATATATCAGCGTAGAGGTTCTTCTTCAATTTAAAAATTAATGAAACGACGTTATTTCGAAGTTGTTTCGTAATTCATATGAATCAATTATAAACGATAAATACAGTAACAGACTTTTTCATCTCGATTTGTAGAATGACCAATCGATCGTCAAGTGAATCTCTCCCCATCGAGATAACGTACATAAAGAACGATCGCGACCGCGGAATTCGATCGCGCGCGATCCTCTGTGTAACAACTTGGACACGGTTTCTTCGAGCGATCTGGCGCAAAAGCTCGAATTACCTTCAATTACCCTGAAAAACACGTTCTCCAAGTAGCGTTTTGGTACGGCGACGTATACGTACGTAAGTGATCCATCGCTTTAAGGTTGGAGCCCAGGTACGATGGTTCGCGGCTACGCCGTTGCTACTCAGGATTCCAGTTCTCCCGTCCCCCGGCCCCTTTCCCACCCTGCGAGCCGCGATCCCCTTCCCTCCTACTCCCCCCTGATTCCAGGTCCGAACCCGCGCCCTCCGGCAACCCCACCCACCTAGAGCTGGAACCTGTTCCGTCCTTCCTCTCTCACCTCTCCTGTCGCTCACTCGCTCTACGTTCCTCTCGCTCTTTTTCCGTCTCTGTCTCTCTTCCTCTTTCTCTTTCTCTTTCGCTCACGTATCTCGCTGCTGCTGCTGCTGCTGCTGCTGCTGTTGCTGCTGCTGCCGCCGCTGCTGTTGCCTCTGTTGCTGCTGTTGCTGCTGCTGCTGCTGCTGCGGCTGCTACCTCGGCTGTATTTCTCTGACGTGTGCGATAGAAAGAGAGACAGAGACAGAATGAGGCACGAAGAGAAAGAGAAAAACAGTGGAGGAAGGGGTAGAGAGAGAGAGAGAGAGAGAGAGAGAGAGAAAGAGACGAGTGTACATGCGAGAGTGTATGCACATACATATACGTATACGTTGACGAGTGACAGAGAAAAGAGAAGAAAGAGAAAGAGAAGTGCCGAGCAGAAGATAAAGAGAGAGATAATAAACGGGAGACAAAGATGAGAAACGACGAGAGGAGGGAGAGAGAGAGAGAGAGAGAGAGAAAGGCACATCGTGCACGCGCTTCCATTGTTTGCAGCGTGTCTCTCCTACGCATCTCTCCTTCTCTCCTGTCGTTCTCCTTGTCACTTCTTTCCATATCTCTCCTCCCCCCCCCTCTCTCTCTCTCTCTTCGCGTCCGACTCTCGATTTTTCCCTTGCTTGCACTTTCCTCCCTGCCATCTCGCCGACTGTCGTCATGCCGTTGCGGGTCCTTTTTTCCGAGTCGGTGCAATTTTTGTCACTAGTCTTCACATCGCACGCAACTACGGAATCTTCATAGTCGGATCCAAGAGTGGCTCTCTTTCGCTTTTTCGTCACTTACGAGGCGCGAAAAGTACGACAGACAGAAGGAGGGGGGGGGGAAGAGAGAAGAGAAAGGAGGGAAGGAGGGAGGGAGAGAGGGGGGGGAGAGAGAAGAGAACAGTAGCGGGAGATCAGAGAGGAGGCGAGCAAAATGCAGCGCTGAGTGGGAGGGAGCAAGGTTACTGGAAGAAGGACGTAACTGGGACGATGATCCCCTCTCGGAGAGAGAAATCCTGAGACTCCTCGCGGCTCGCGCGCGCGACCTTTCTTGCGAAGACGTTGCGCTTTTTGTCCGTGACGTACCCAACGTGT
>NW_017304136.1:383458-395483 GCF_001594115.1 Trachymyrmex septentrionalis | reverse complement strand
GTGCCCCTATCATCTCCCGCTTCGTCCGTGCAGCCCCCTCCCCCCCCCTCCCCCCGGCTCCCCTCCCCTCCCGGCCCCACCGATGCGTCCCCTCGTGCTACTCTTTCGTTCTCCCTCGTTTACCCTCCCTCGTTGTTCTCTCGCCGACGCCGACGCTACGGGAGATTCGACGCCGAGGAGAGACGTTACCAGGACGATGATCTCCGGTAGGATTTCTTTTTCTCTCTCTCTCTCTCTCTCTCTCGGTTCGTCGATCGATCCGCCGACACGAGACACCATTGCTGCAGTATTTGCAATTTCGTTTCGTACATTTCCACTTGAGAAAATTTCTAATCAATTTCGATCGATCGATTATACCTCCCCAATCGTTCCCAAATCATCGACTCCTTAGCTCGTTTATAAAGCCTTGCACGCCGTCCGTATTATACAAGCAATATGTCAGTGAACGACTTTGAGAAATTTCAAATGAGTTTTGATGGATCGGTCATATTTCTTGGACCGTTTGAATCCCCGCGCGATTTTTCGTAACTGGGGTGTTTGTTGAAATCTTGTAAGAAAATTCCCTGAGAATTCGCAGATTCTTGAAATATTTTCGTTGACAATTTTAGGTTGAAAATTTGAAAATTTTTTTCATGCAACTTTAAAATCAAGGACTGAAATTAGAGTCCAAGTAACGCAAGTAAAGTATAAATTATCATTTTCTACAATTGCAATCGCAAAACCTAAAAGATAGTACAAGGAAGGTGCATTAAGATATATCAGTGAGCTACTTTTTTTTCTTTAAGTTTATACTGTCGCCCTAACTCGTTTTAAATAAAAACTCGCGAGACACAAAGATGTACGTGAATATACATACGAATTTGTAGGCCACGCTTATTGCTAACTGATTGTCAACGTTTTGCATTATCAAGCAAAAATGATAAAAGAAATAATACTTTCCAAAAAAATCAAAATTTACATTAAAAAAATAAAACTTGAAAAATTTCCCCAAGTCGTTCCCGATAAAATTTCGTCAAGATCTCTGATTTTTAAGAGCAAAAGAGAAAATCTCCCCCAAAAAGTTCCAAATTTGTTTTCAAGTAGTACACCCTTTTGTATGAAACAACTCTCGACGTCTAAGCAATGCTGTAACCAATGATCTAATGCAAATGCAAATTTTATCACAGATGATAAAATCTGACGACACCAAAATGCAAAATGATTGATAAGTAAGGATTATTGAAAACCTCGTCGGGGAAAATGCAATGAAATGATTTTGCAATTAAACGGAAATGGCGAACGATAATAGAAAGCTTCTTTTCGACGAGAGAAAGTTTGAAAGTAAAGTTCGTTAACGAGGGATAGGGGATGAAATGCTACTCGCCAAAGTCTATCCGATTACAAATAATAGTCGATTTATATTTTTTGGTTGAAATTACAACGATGGTTTTCCTAGATTTCAGCCAAAATAATTCGTAATTTCGGGATTTGTGGGAATCGCCGCAGAAAGGAAAGGAGAGGATAGCGGGAAGAAAGGTAGAGAAGAATATCGCGTCTTTTCGTCTACGTAGATACGTCTTGTAAACCAGTTTTCATACGCTTCGTTCTCCAGGCCGTAGAGACGCAGACTCATCTCTCTCTCTCTCTCTCTCTCTCTCTCTCTCTCTCTCTCTCTCTCTCTCTCTCGCTCTCTCTCTCTCTCGACCGTGACACCAAGGTCCGTATTCACCGCTGCATACATTTATCGCTAAACATGACACATTTACATCACGAGTTTCATATTAAGCGATAGAAACTCAGAACCGGACGGTTACGTTCGACGCTAAATGCGGATGCCCGAATCTCATCTCTCCTTTGACACCCAACGTGCAATCTAAAGGCAAGTAACAGTTAGACGTTCACGTTTGACATTAAATGCATGACCAGAACGTGGGAGTACGGGCCCTTTTGGAGAGGAGCAAACACATGCGGAGAGAGAGAGAGAGAGAGAGAGAGAGAGAGGAGACCTTCTCCTCTTTTTCGCGCCAGCCTTCAAACTGGTTTTACATTTCGACCAATATTGTCGGGATGTAAAGCGTTCTCGTTCGCCGTGTGTCGATAAGTTTGTCGCGTATCTTTTGAGCGGGTGCGCTTGTTTGGCGCCAATGGACGGACGTATTCGAGAGCGTCGAAGCTGGTGAGATTCGCGGCAGGACTGCAGGCAGGAGAGTCGAGAGAAGAGGAGAGACAGAACACAGAACGGGGAGGCCTTTCTCTCCCGATCGTACGAGAGAGAGAGAGAGAGAGAGAGAGAGAGAGAGAGAGAGAGAGAGACTCGCGGGATGTAAAGAAGAAGAAAACGATAGATAGGAAGAACGAGAAGAAGAAAAGGAATATGATAAGAACAAGAAGAAAATGACGTTGAAGAAGTCGAAGAGCCAGCAAGCGAGGGGGCGAAGGCAGGATCGAGCGAGATGACCGCATCGCGTTTTCCTCCGCTTTTTTCCCTCGCATCTCCCCCTCCTCCTCCTCCTCCTCCTCCCCCTCTTTGTACATCTACGATCTCTCCCGCGTATCTTTTCTGTACCTTCTCCGACCCGCTTCTCATCAGCGATCGCGCCGCGGCACGGCGAGTTATCCCCGGCGCGGTGACACGAGGATGACGCGCAAGCGAGATCGCCGATTTACGAGGATAATAAAACGATAACTAGCCCCGGCATTCCGCGAACGCAAAAATTGTACCTGTTGCACGGCGAAGATACACCGCGCTACCGTTTCTTACTACTACTAATATTTCTTTCGGCTGTATTACTGAAAAATCGGGCCCACGTCTCGAGAAGTAAGACTTCTTCGAGGAGAATGATATCATGAATATTCGTTATAAACCGTGAACTTACGCGTGTAATATACTCTCTGGCAATCCTTTAATTTTTTATCTGGCAATCCTGCAATTTTATTCGTAATTTCGATAATAGTTTAACCAACCGGTTCTTACAGAAATTAAATGTAATTTCTCGAACTTGCTCTTTTTTCCAACTCGACGTAACGCGTGTGTAATTATATTTATTAAGTTCGTACTGTGAAAAGCGTTTGTATCTGAAACGAAAAGTTAAAATGTTATAAATATACTTTATTCATATATATCATCTAAATAATAAATTTATGTACGTACACATCCATCTTGCGTCGACTCTTGTATTTGACTTGTTATTGCACTTGATAATATAGGTAAGTTTAGTTCGTCAATTGCTACAAGAATACATATGGACTTGCTAATGAAGAATCACGTAAAATCGCACCCTCCTGTGCATCCCTTATTATACGATTTAAGAGCAGTGCTCAATCGCATTTGTTATCGATTTGTTTCACAGCTGTACATTCGACATTTTGCTTATATATTATCAGAAAATTTAGCAAGATTCAAGCAGATCAAGAGATGAAGATGGATCATTTATGCACACATCGATCAGGATAGGCGAACAAGTTCAAGCATGTGAATATAACTGTTTGTACCCGTGGCGTACATGCGCTTATGTCGAGGGCGATTGCTTCCAATTTCATGTTATCTGCACGTCGGATTTTGTGTAAAGGTGTGATATTAGTATTGGAAGTTAAATATCATTTAGACGAACGTAAGGAAATGAACGACGAAGAAAGCAGATTATGTGAAATGCAATCAACTTTAACTAATCGGAATGCAAAATCATCTCTGCATACAACAAAAATTTGTAGAAGAAAGATAAATACATTTACAAATTCTATCCTAAAAATAAACCTTTGCGTTTACGAAAAATGCAAAAATATAAGCAAATATTGCGCTTGTGCTCTAATATAAATAACAAGTAAATTCATAACTATATGCACGCACGCAATTATTCATAACGTAATTTGCATAACAAACGGAGGTGTATAACAAACCTGAAATATATAATATAATTTCGCATGACGGCTACGACGAGTACAGTGAAAACAATTATTGTAGGATCGTCAACGTTCTACGTATTCAAATTCTGCATTTGTAGTCGGTTAAACATTCTAATTTTGTTGCACCGTGTACGCGCCCATTGTATCTCCCTCTAACAGTATATGTGTACTATTCATAATACTCAAATGTACAGGCGCGTTATTTACGGTACGAATATCAAAGCTCGACTATCCGAACCTTCGGAAATATGTGTAACTTCAAATAAATGCAATAGCTGTAGTAGATATTAATGTCGCAATTTGCAACAGAAAATTTCAATATTTTATACTTTTTCTTTTATACAAAAAATGTTTGAAGAATTCACTCATACATAAAAAGACATATATTATCTTTTGGATCTTTTGGAAAACATTTCTACATAATATTTACTATTTTCTACATCATGCTCAATTATCTTATTATAGACAATCGGAAAAGTTAACGACTATTTAGCAGCGAATGAACAGTAGTGTTGAGTAACATCCAAAACGTACTATTTCGAAATATTTGTAAAGGTTAAGATCAATGAATGAATTAAAATTTATATCGCGGTTTCGTTCAATTTGTACAATAGCAAAGCAGTTAATAATAAGATACATTTTTATTTCATATCAACCACTAATTGCATTAATCTACACTGATAACGTTTTAATCATATATTATTATATATCAATAGTAAATATCAAAATAATGAAAAACTTACTTTGTATTATATTCTGTGTGTATGTATGTGTGAAAAATTATGACAAAATACAAAGAATATTCGGGAATTACAATTGTGATAACACGATTACGCACACATGTAATTGTATACATATGTATTCCAATTGGAATTGCAAATATAAATTGCAAATGTCATATAAGTATTCCGATGAAAAATTCGTATCCGCTCCAATTTCTTTAAATATTTATTATTTCACCGTTATTCATTTCATATTTTTCAGTAGTTTAACAAGGCTTTTCAGCTTAAAAAAGTGGAGTGGAGTCATGTGACTTTTCTTATCTTAACGCAAAAGCGCAAAGGATACAAAATGCAATTGCCATTTTCTAAAAAATAGATGAATAAAATTTGAGCAGTAAAACAATAATTTGTTATTAAATAATAGTTTATTTATAATAAAAATAAATATCTATGTAGAAAACATTGAAGAAAAATTATTATTTATATTTATGATGATTATTTAAATTTAATTTAGATACTGAGATAATTTCAATGGAAACATTGCCACGTTTTCACTAGTGTGAAACATCATATTTAATAAAAAATTAATAAATCCGTCTTGTGGATTCCTTTTCCAAAGTGACTTTTCCGAATCGCAGAGTAATTATCATTTATTCGAGTCACATAAATGTTTCATCAGTTCAGAACAATAATTACATTTAGTCATATATCTTCCCAAAATTCGTTTTGCACGTTTGTCTTGTCTTATGTCTGATAAATCAGACATTTTATTTGCATTATATTAGAATTTCCTAATGTAACTATAACTAACACAACTATTTTTTGGTAGAGCGTTTCATATTAAACGTATAAAAATTTCAAATATTGATCAAATTTTATCGTAGAAAGTCACAAAGAGAAAATAGTAATGATTAATATATGTGACGCTCGATTAAATAAACAATATTAATAAACATAAGTAGGCTAAGAGCAAAAGAGTTGGATTTAAATTGCTAACATTTAATAATCTTTTAAAATACAACATACGATTTCAAGCAAACAATCGGGTCATTCTCGATACTGTAAATATTATAAACGGTTACATCCTAAAAAGTTTCTTCAGATTGAATATATGTTAAACGAATAATTAAACGAGTTTTATCTTCTATTAAAAAATACGCACTATACATTTTGAACTTAAATTTTATATTGTTAAGATGATATAACTTAATGTAAAAATCTTGTTACTTCTCCATACATATCAATACGGTGAGAATTACAGTCTTGAGTTCGAGATTCAAATATATGAATTAAATTCTGTTAGAAATATAACCAGATGTAAATAGAAACAATCGCCCGATTGCAACGGTCATCAAGTTGATCGTCTTATGAATTTATGCTTATCTTAAAAAAGACGAAAAAATAAAAGTGTACAATATAAGTGGAAAATAAATATTATATTGACAAAGAGAAAAATTTTATTAAAATAAATATTGATATATTCCTAACTGTCGGATATAACTGTATCTTTTATTAGAGTCACTAATTATACTGTAACGTGCAACGTTTATATGACAATTTAAAAAAGTAGAGTCAGCTCTATAAATATACAGTAAAAATTAATATCTTTGGAGCACTCTTGTAAAATTATATTATTTTTTTTATCTTTATGTATCTACCTCTTTTTTGGCAAATATAAAACCGATATAGAAAAATTTTTCTAATCTTCTCAAATGAACTATAATTAAAAACAAATAAACTGATTTAATTCTAAAAAATTTAATTTCATTAAAAATTGCGAGCTATCAAAATTACAAAAAAAAAAGATATTCCTCAAATCATGATTAAAGTTTACAGCTTATATTTTGAAAAAAAAAAAAACATCTATTGAAATGTATGTAATAATATATTTTTTAAATAATTAGAATATATTGATTTAGTGATGAAAAAAAAAAACAGATTTTATTTATGATTTCGCACCTGCAATCACTCACTTATAAATATATATAACACATATGATTTGTGTTACTTGTATTATGCAATTGAATTTTATGTTATTTATATTAAAAATATATTAAATATTATTATAAGATTGATAATATTGATCATATTTCAAAAATATAAATTTAACATGTTAATAATACTTAGAGAGAGAAATAAAAAATGACAGCATTTATTCAACAAATAATTATTTTACTTTGTTATTACAATATATTATAATTTATTTTTTATCACTCTATGTATATATATATGTATACTGAAACTGAATTAAATAAGAATATTTTATTTATATTATCCGCCATTCTGTCATTACATATGATATTTATAACAATGCATTTTTTCAAATACTGTGATTGGTCATTGAATGTCCATCTCACCTATTTCGTTCGTCTCATTTACTTCCATTTCATACCTATTGTTAGGAAATGCAAAAAATCAATTCCGCGCATTCATATATTCGATAGGATTCATAATAATTTAATCTAAAAAAAGCAGATGCAGAATGTTTACTGAAAGTTATTAAAAAATTTCCGGATTTACTAGGTATTTTTGTTCAAAATCCCAAACAAGATTAGACAATTTTTTTAATGCAACTGTGAAACAAATTCGAGTGCAAGTAACACAAACTATAAATTACATATTGATAAATGATAGGAATTCCTCGAAACTATATGTCTACAGAAAGATATAGGATAGTATGTGTAGGAAAGATTCATTACAATATGTCAGCTACTCTCTTGCGCTAAATGAGTATTGTCTTCTACTGTCATCCTAATTGTTTTTAATAAAAATTCACGAGAATATGCGTAAACATACGTGAATGAAGTATTTATTATACTAATCGATTATTAATATTTTGCATTATCAAGAAAGAATATTCAAGGAAAAAATAATGTATTCAGAAAGAGTGAAAAATTCCAGAAATAAGTAAAAAAAATTTTTCTGTACCGATAAAATTCCACGAAAATCCTTGATATGTTCAAAAGATAAAAAGAAATCCCTTAAAAATTCCAAATTTTCCAGATTTTTCCAGGCAGTAAACAGCCCGAGATGAAATCATGGATTGGGAAACTTCATTTTCCATCGCAATCGCATAGTTAGTTACATAACAAGTTATAATATAGTCACATAATAGGAATGTCCAGAAAATTTCACACAATAAGGAAATCTCATATACTTTTCATGTATATTTGTGCACTTTCGATATTTTTAATATTTATTTTTTTCCATAAAAAGAAATATTAATTGATTATTATCTCGAATAATTTAAGACACTGACAAATGTTATTCAATAAAAATTCAATAGGCAATAACAAGCATTAGTAGCATTTCGATTTACCGTGTATCGAGTCGAAGGTATTATCAAAGTAGCCTTGAGGCAAGTGTGGCAGAAGGAACAGGCGAGATAGGAAGGCGGACGATAAGACAGAGAAGGAAATGTTAGTATGTAGGAGACGAAAGTGCATACATACTCGCGAATGTGTACTTATTTATCGGCGATAAGATACGACCAGTACACTCGTGCACAATGCATGAACAGTTAGACCAAACACGTAACGGAATTATAACGAAAGGGATCTAAAATTCTCGTGTTTGTTTGTGCAAGTCTCTAGACAATAACTCGACAAAATAGCGCAAAATATGCATTTCGACTGTATAAAGTTTTTTTAAAAGTAACATTAATAAGTAGAAAATGAACTTGGTGAATATAATATAATATGAGAGAAAGAATCTCCATGTTTGATAGAATATTATTAAACAGATCTTCCCGTTCTATTTTTATGTAAACTTTTAAAATACATTTTTCAGTTTTATAAATTGCGCGTCAATTTTTAATAGATATTAACTGATACAAATAACCGTAGAGAGTTCTTCGAAGTATCAAGAAATATTGAGAGGTTGGTCACTGAGATAATTTTTGTACAAGGGTTAGGTAATTCGATAGCGGCAATCGAAACGAAATTTTGGGTCATTTCATCCAAGATAATTTTTCCAAGATAATTTTTCCAATTAATTCCAAGATAAATCTAAATAATCTTTAGTGTTCTCAGGTAAACTTGGACAATTTAATAGGAAATCCTAAGTAATCAAAAGATAATATCAAATAATCTGTAGGTAATTCTAGATAAATATTTTTAAAGTAGATAATCTGAGGTAATCTAAGATAATTTTCGTTTTTTTAAATTAGTGAACATCATTGACGAGCATTTTATACCTTTTTACAGTACTAATCAAATGTTTAAAATAAAATTTCTATTTCGAAGTTTACAAGTTTTTAAGTAGCCGCAAAAAGGTGATATTTATAATTAAGAAGTTGAGAATAGATATATATTTTATGACTTAATCCTTTAACTATTTCTCAATCTGATAAAAAACTGATTATAAAACAATTCAAAAAAATTAAAAAAAAACCAGTAAATCAAAAGGGCACACACATCACAACGCAAGATATCGAAGGTAGCGAATATTTTATATTCGGATTTAATAAATTCATAAAAATTAATTAAATATAATTAATATTCTCTATTTTATTTTGGATCGTAGAATTATTTTAAATTAACAAGCGTTTTTACATAATTACTTTGTTAATAATTATAAACATGTAAACGATTGCTAGACTCAGATTTTATGTACTTTGCGAAAAAATTGCATAATTTTCTTATATATGTGTACTAAAAATAGCCTTATTAAGGCTAAAATGTATATTTAATGAATTTAAATCCGAATATAAAATATTCGCTACCGATATCTTGCGTTATGGTATATGTCCTTTTGATTTACTGATTAAATTTTAAACTACTTATTTATATTTATTGTAATTAAAAAAATTGTAGTTAAAACGTTCTCTCAGAACTTTTATAATGTTTAGTACATACATATAAAAGTTTTCCGATATTTGTTTCGCAAATGTATCTTTTTATTTATATTTAACATGATTAGTTGCAAAATTGTTAATTTAACACTAAATTGTGACAACAAAGAGTCTGTATTACTATTGGTGTTTTTTTTTTAATATTTTTTATTTTATAAAATACCTATTAATATTTATATTCAATTGGATATTGTTTTGTTAGTATTGAAAAATCTTAAACGTTACGAGTAGTCAAACTTGTTACTGTATGTACATATAATACACATGTTCTGTTTGCAAAATTTTTATATTTTTGTATTTCTGTATGCAATAAATATTTGTTTTGTAAAATTGCGTTTTTTTTTATTAAGCAGTGAAAATCAAAAATCGATGTTTTCGAAGATACTTATCATAGTGGTAGGTCTATAAAGATATTTTAGAGTGATCTGAAGAAATAATACTTTGTGAACTCGTATAAGGTAATCTTAGATGAGTAAAGTAAATTTGGAAAAATCTCGAATAATCTTAGAAAATATGGCGGAATTTTAAATACCTACTCTAAGGCAATTTTGGGTAATATGAGGTAGCATTAGATTAGAATTTTAAGTAATTCGAGGTAATTTAAAGGTAATCTGTATGAAGGGTAATTTTTATATACTATAACCGCTAGTGACCAACCCCCCTCGAGAAACGTAAGCCCTATATAATTTCAAGATTAGCTCATTTTTCTATCGACTACACACACACACACACACACACACACACACACACACACACACACACACACACACACACACACACACACATCAACAAAATTACAAATAAGCATTGTATAAATATTTTCGTTTCACATACAACATATTTGCTCTAATATTATTTTCACATTTCCATATCTCATAAATAAATATCACAAGCATAACATTAATTTAATAACAGTATAACCGCAACGTCTATATTTTGTTATTAATTAAATAATAAGCAACTTACTGATATGTAAGCGGGATCATAACGTAATTAAACATATGTAGGTACGAGAGACGCTGGAGAGTAGGCTAATCGTTAGCGGGCAATCACGGAAGAGTGTCAGCGGGGCAAGACTGCGAATTAAGCTCCGATGGAGATTGACCCCCTTAACCCATCCCATGGATTCACCCCAGGTGCTCGTCAGTGCCCGACCCTGAAACGGGGAGCAGCGGCATCGTAAACCCGCCGCGCCGGCTCGGTCGTTCGTTTTACTGTGCCGGGCGGGCGGACTGCCCTTTTCGGAATCCCGCGTGGCTACACATCGGCTCCCGAATCGCGATTAAACATTAAGAACGGCACAGGTTGAATCAGATCTCTCTCCTAAGATCTTTCCGCGGCGCTCCTCCGATTAATCTCTGCTCCTGTGGCCCTCGCCCCGTATTCGTAATTTTAAAACAGCCCAACAAACGGCATAAAATATCGCGTCGAGAATCTTCTATCCCATGCCAGTTGTACGCGATCAACTTTTCGCACAAGGAACTATCGCATCGGAATTAATAGCTGTCTGTAGTTTTTCATCTGGTGATTATTACATACGGTCTACGAACGCATCTACTGTAATTGATAATTAAAAAAATAAAAGCTGCACTCTCCAATTTGGCTTTGGCATCAACACGCGAATCCTTTTTATTTTCGAAATCATCAGAAGGTGAAGAGAGAGAGAGAGAGAGAGAGAGAGAGAGAGAGAGAGAGAGAGAGAGAGAGAGAAAGAGAGAGAGAGAGAGGGGGAGATTCTTAATTAATCTACTTTTCAACTAACAATAAATAAATATTACAAATGTCTATGTGTCACGCAGAAATGAATGCAAGTAAAGAGAAAAACAAAGGCGTTTATTTTCGCTATTAAAAATCATATAAAATTATGTTTCAGTTATAACGATAAAAAAAAAAAAAAAACTAGCATTTGTAAGCGTCCCGCAGAATAACGACGGATAGATAAAATTCGCGAGAAAATCTGCCTCCTTCCGGGAAGCTCACAAATCTCTCTTGAGAGAAAGCTCTCAAAATTTCCGTGCAATTGTGGACTACATTAGTTTTATGACACTCGGACTGTGGCAACGGATCGTGGCGTCTCGTTTGCGCGCATTTTGACGGGCGAGAAGAAGCAAGAGGCACGGCGGCACGCATATCCTTCTCGTGCCACGTTCCATCTCGGCGAGGAGGGCACCGAAGTCGTACGATATCCGTGCCCATTCATTCCTTCTTCCTACGTCCGTACACACACACACACACACAGGAGCGGCGAAGGCGGGCTGCCCTACGGATAGAGAAAGGCAACTACGGGGGAGGGGGGAGGGGGGGGGAGAGGGAGATACAGCTGCACGAAGACTCTCTCGCGAAAATTACCGCCTCGGCTGTACACGGGGGCTCTTCTGAAGAGCGCGTCATCCCCTTTAACCGGGGGATTGAATTTTTCCCCGACGCGGAGAGAGCTCCTGGCACAGGGTGCGCACGACTCCGCCGCCTTCTTCCCCCTCCCCCTCCCCCTCCCTCCCTTGGATTCTTCCTCGTACTTCCTCTCTTTTTCTCTCAACCGCCTCCTCTATCGGCCTCTTATGGTGCAGCC
>NW_017304136.1:379321-383358 GCF_001594115.1 Trachymyrmex septentrionalis | reverse complement strand
GCCCGCCCGCCCGCGCCGCGCCGAGCCGAGCCGCGCCGCGCCGTCCCCTCGGTATCTCGGCAGGCAGCACTTTTGCAGTCGCAACGGAGAGTTGCCCATAGCAACTATGCGTCGCGATGGAGACGAGCGGATACCACGGCCGCGATAGAATTGACTCGCGCCGCACTCGTTGTACGCGGTTGTAGAAGGCAACAAAAAATGCAAGAGCAAGAGGGTGGGCGTTGGGGAGTGGGAGAAAAAAATAAGAGGAGGATAGGAGGCGAGGGGCGCGAACTGAAGAGAAAGAGGAAAAGAGTACGAAGAGTAACGCCGCTGAGAAAGGGACGTGAAGAGTACAGACATGAGAGAGAGAGAGAGAGAGAGAGAGAGAGAGAGAGAGGAACGGTTGGAAATTTCGCATATCTTCTATATCCGAGGATATCCGCGTTTAATCCTTGGAGCTATGTAAGAAAGTCCCAAGATTAAGGAACGCAAAGGATACTGCAAAACCGTCATTTTGTTAGCCTAATACTTTTCATGATGTATTCTCTAGCGCGGTGCTAATGACGAATTAGTATATTAGCAATCCATAAATGAACGTTACTGCGATAAGAGAGAAGGGGAGGAAAAAAGTGAGAGAGAGAGAGAGAGAGAGAGAGAGAGAGAGAGTGAGAGAGGGAGGGAGAGTGGCACGACCCCTGTTGAGTCCCGAAGTAAAGTGTCTTTAACAAGTTCGAGGATGAGTCCTACGAGAGTTGGTAATTGTAGTTCGCGCGAGCGAGACACGCTCGCCCGCGAAAGGCGTGAAATGTAAATAAGAACCGCTAAGTATTTTAGAGAAACGGCTCATTAGCCTTTGACACGTTGGATAAACCGTATTCTAATTTCGCGAGATCCGAGCGACTAAATTAGATAGCGCATGTAAAGGAAATGAAAACGCGCATCCGTTACGAAACACACCGACGACAATTTTCCTAGAAAATATTACGTCTATATTCTCTCATTTATATGCTCATTTTTTTTATGTTTCGTGTGCGTTGTGACGATACGTCATTAGTCATAGTATTTCGTAAGTTATTCCCGATCTGCTTGCGTGCTTCGATATTAATCGTATTCAGTGTATGTATACGATATCAATGTTTCAGTGGCTTTTAGCGATACCATTCGTATCTTCTCGCGGATGCATTAGCAATAATTATTACGGCGCCAGCCAGCGTAAATCAACGCGGATAAACGATCGAAGTTTACATTCGACAACTGGAAATAATAAGCAACCTTAATCTGAACACGAATTGCAGCAAAGCCACCACCGCATTACAAAATAAGGCTCCATTATTCATTCGCTTAAACTTAATTACTGAAACTTAATTTATAAAAATCTTGTGAAATTTTCACAGGGTTTTTACTGAGAGAAACTTGACAACTCGTAAAACAATTTTCGGATTTTCCGGCAACTTTTATGCAAAATTCCAGCTGAATTGGACAATTTTTTTTAATGCAATTTTGAAATAAATTGAAATGCCGAGTAACGCAAACAAATTAAAAATACACTTACTTAGATTGTAAATTAGTGAAAGACAAGAATTTCCCGAGACTATGTGTATCATTTTCTACTGATTGAAGTCGCAAAACCAATAGGATAGAAAGATTCACTACAATAGGTATGTTATATTATAGTATATCGGTGAGCTACTCTCTTCTGCTGACACATGAACAGTAAATACTGTATTCTGTTATCCTGATTCTTTTTATAAAAGTTCGCGAGACACACGAGAACTTCAATATACGCGAATAGATGTAGATGTACCAAATTCATTGGTAACCGACTGTTAACATTTCGCATTATCGAGAAAGCATGATGGAAGAGGGAAAAATGTTTTCAGAAAAAAAGACGAAAAATAAGTAAATTCTAAAAATTTCTTTAAATATGGATAAACTGTCAAGAAAAGAATAAAAAAAAGAAATTCTCTGGAAAATTCCAGGTTTTCCAAATTTTTGTCAGATGGGGAGTACCCTACTTAAGATTTTAATAATAAGTCACTTTAGACCGCTATAATGAATAAATGGAAATAGATAAAGGCCAAATACCGTCGCAGCTAAATCTTGACGCTTAATAAATTTACATGTGAATTTATATACAATTTCTAGTTATGAAGGTAACGCGCCGATGTAAGTTTCACTTTTAATTAATTTGACATTAACATACTCAAGTGCTGCTTTTTCTCAGCTACCTCAATGTCTATCGGTGACTTAGTATTTTTACTGATAAAAAGTGAATTCACAGTGAGACACGTGAAAGATTCGCTAGATAGAAAACTAAATGTGCCTCAACACGAATTATTTCGCTCGCGGACGCGGCGCCATCGCAAAAGCACTATTTCGAAAAACGGGCAGCTAAAAAAGAGCGAGGATAGCCCGCGAGGCCAGAGAGAGATCCTGAAAATGAGAACGACGCGTTCCCTTTGACGGATCCCCGTGTCGCCGTGGCGATCAACCGGATTAACGCCGGATTGTGAGCGACCGCCCGCAACGGACGCGCGGTGCAGGCGCGTCGCGACGCGCGTCACGTCGCCGCGGAGGTCGAGGAGGCAGAAAGAACAGAGAGGCGAAAAGGACAAGAGTACGACAGAGAACGACGAGATCCAAGCAAACAGTGGTAAACAGGGTGCATCCCTTTCACCCGTTTCACATTCAATTTTAATGACTTTCACGTATACGAGTATAAAGTAGATCATTGTTGTCGATAAAAGATTTTGACAGTCCTTAATCTGTATCTGCCTTTAACTCGATGTTACTGCAAGAGACCTAGTTTTGCATTTGCTGCGCATTTGCTTAACTCGTGGTTAGGCTTAATCTTATGATAATGCAAACAAATTGTACTTTTCTATTTATAGTTTGCTAAATATAGCATATCACCAAACTGATAATTCTGTGCCGAATAACTAAAGTTACCACTACAAAATCACTAGTTTAATGATTAGTCATAGCTAGAAAAATACAATTATCAAGTTAAGTGAGATTAAGTCTAAATCACAAGTTAATCAGATCATGAAAAATCAGACTAGAGTGATGACCAATCCCAGATATTATATACAACGTAGCATTATTTTCGTAACTGCTTCGTGTTATACACCATTGTAAAAAGAATTTTTTTTTAATTCTGAATAATTAAATTGATTTACTAAGTATATTATATATTTATTACTTGGTATATTTAAGTAGTATAATGAGTCCGAGGATCAAATTTAATTTAAAATATTAATATTTAAAAAATTTTATGTTATTGTGACTTAAGCTCTTTCACAAGAACTTAAGGAGTAGATCACTTTAGTAACACGGAATTAAGACGGAACATGAAAAACATTATATTATTTTAATCAATTTTCATAGCGTACTCAATACTTTGAGCGATACCGCCATAAAATTTCCTGACGATAGAATTTGATTGCATGTCGAAAATTTTTGCAAAATTTACTTGTTACAAGTGTCTAAGATTCAATGACGAATATCTTCAAAATATGAAATTCTATTGAAACAAAGTTTCATTGAATATTGTATTTGAAATAAAGTAATAAGTCCTTTATCTGTCATTAAGATTGAATTCATTAGGAATAGAACACTGCGTTTAATCCGTGGCAATCTCAATGAGTCTGATCTAATTCTGTAAAATATTTTGACACCGATCTGTGTACAATAATGCGAAGGAAGAAACGGAATGAGCCGAGAAAGAAGCCCCGTTACAAGAAACATACACCGCACCGACAGAATTGGAACAATTCTCTCGCTGTGGAACAATTCGCCGCGGGACATCAATGTTTTAAATAAAAATACGTTACAAGAATACACATAAGTTGTTGCGTATACAAGATTTTATAAATATTATGTCAACAGAAATTCATACTATTGTAACATGGAATAGACAAGATTTTATTTCGAATTCAAATATCTAATTATGTCTTAATCAATATTCCTCTTTTTCTATATCACGTCACGTTTTATCTTCCAGCTGCTTTTAGACATCTTTATCAAAGGCGCGGATTTCTAAAGGAACACACCAC
>NW_017304136.1:373595-379221 GCF_001594115.1 Trachymyrmex septentrionalis | reverse complement strand
CACACACACACACACACACACACACACACACACACACACACACACACACACACACACACACACAGAGGAGATATCTTTTTAAAAAAAATCTTACTTTTTAAAGGTAATCTTAATTAGCAATTTATTAACAAAGAACAAAACATATGATATATTTCTAAAAATTATTTCACCTAAAAAAATGTGTAAAAATGAAATTATATTAAATATTAAAGGATTATAAAATACATATTATTTTAATATAAGCGAAAATACAAAATTGTATTATATTTGGAGGCACACAAAATATTTGTGCAATCGAGAAATTTAACTTCTCAGATCATAGATATGATTATTGTCGCGAAGCTCTTCTATTTATATTACGCACAGAGCGTACTTACTATCAATAAATTGCTAATTATTTTTGAATAAGGCTTTTTTCCACAAAATCTCTGTACGAATACTTTCGCTGTAATTTTGAATCGCGAAAAGAATTTGTGAAATTATGCTAGCATAAAGTATATTTACATTAAATTCAAGGTGAAATTTTAACCCGAGTATAATTATGTCTCCCCACAATACTCTTATCGAGTATCATCTACTAATTGTAAGATGTGAACTCTTGAAAGAACGTGATTGCGAAACGTCGTTGTTGATCGGTAAATACGGATGGACATATTCGAAGTAAACATTCGATTGTCCTTGTCGGACGCAACGGCCGCTAGTTAAGATCAAAATGGAATTTAAAGTGGCGGCTTAACGTCAAAGTGCGGGCGATCGTCGACCGAATTTACATCCTCGCGCTTCGCTTAAATCCGACGCCGGGGACGCGAGGGGAAACCGGTTCCGTGCACTTGGAACTTGACGAAAATAACGTAATTCCAGGCAAGGCAGGACGCACGACGATCTGCTGCTCGATAAAGCGCGCCGCGTTATTTACTCGCGTACGATCGCGCGGCCGGTATCGGCCGAATCCTCCCGCCGTTCTCTCCGCCGGGCAAGATAACGAGAGAGCAGATTTACAAGAGAGAAACACCTCGAAACGAAGTGTATCTCTCGCTCTCTTCCTCCCTCGTTCATCTCTCTTCGGTTCCGTACCGAAGTACGCGGAACGCGGGGTAAACGCATACCGAGCATACGCACGCGAGCGCGAAGAAGCGCGTGCACGCGGCTTTTGCGCGCGGGACACGCGAACGCGAAAGGAGCACGTGCATCGTGCGTCGTGCACGACGGGAGATGCGGTAACGTATATATATATATATATCTCGTATGTGTGTGCGCCGCACACGGCCCATGTTCCGCGTATGCCGCGCCGTCGAGAGTAGCATATAGAGCTAGGTATCCCGCGTACATGCCCAGCTATGTGCACACGGGGGATATCTACATATTTGCCCGCACACCCGAGTATTTACACGAATGTACGTAGGTGTGTGTATGTGCGCGCGCGCGCGTACATCGTTCATATACGTACATATATATATACGAAGAGATGAGGAGAGCGCGAGAGGAGGACAAATAGAGAATGAGAGGAGAGAGAGAGAGGAGAGGTGTGTGTGTGTGTGTGTGTGTGTGTGTGTGTGTGTGCGCGAGAGAGAGAGAGAGAGAGAGAGAGAGAGAGAGAGAGTCCAGGGTCGAATGATCAGCTATAAACTGAATCAGCGGGGATAGTATTGTCCTGCGTTTCCCTTCTGGCCGTTGTACCCCTTTTCATCCCTCGTCCCACTCCCAGCAGAGTGAGACTGAACCACCCCACGATGCCTCGACGCGACTCGACGAGCGGGAAGGGCGGAAGGAGACAGAAACGAAGAGAGGGAGAGATGACGCCATGCAACTATCGTGTAGTACATGTCGTTGTCGCTGGAACTTTGTTATATTTGGAGCAAGATTCTGCCAGACTCTGTGCGAGTTTAAATGGTTCCTACGACCCTTGACCGACATTATTCGTCGGCAAAATAAAGATCTTCTACAGCACGTGTTACAGTGTCGCAGTACAAATTAACATAACGCTGGCACGTGACTTTCGTAATACAAAACATAATCGGCGACTTTTGTTTTTAGACAATATTTCTTAAGCAAGAGATAAACAAATAAAACTTCAGAAGCATTAGCAAGTACTAAAAGTGTCTTCTATCTATTTGTTGTCTGTTTGCAATTTTTGCAAACAATAATTGATTTTTTCGTAAGATAAGCAGAAATGAGCGCCTGACAAAATGGGCTCCAAAACTGACACAGTAGACAGTAATGCTACGTATTCCTATTCTTTTTCTTTTACAGGAATTATCTGTATAAAGTATACCTACAAATGAATGTATGTGAGACTTTTCAAAATCTTTTCACCTCGTTATGAAACATTTTTATCGAATTATATGTATATAATTTACTTTATGCTGTTCTGCAAAGTGCAAATATGTAACGCGATAGTTTTTCAAGAATTTTTCCATTAGAATTTTCCACGATTGCCTCTTCAGTTCCAATAGAGCATTATAAAGCAATATTATAAAGATTAAGTTAGCTCATAGTCTGCTTTACAGACAGGTATGGCGGTTTACGCTGCGCCCCAATTTTTAATTTAAAATCGTACATATTATGAAAAGATTATGAGAAAAAATAATATATATAAAACAGTGATTTAGGAAACCACAAGCATTTAGAACGTAATATTATCAATAATATAATTATTGTTATTTAAACTATGCAATTTGCAAAAGAAAATTCGTAGAATAAAAGAATTTTCTTTTCGTATTCGTAGAATTCGTTTTTAGATTTGATATAGAAATAAGCGACACAAATACGCGAATTATGAGGTTGCATTTTTTTAAATTAGCTAAACAGATTATTATTTTATTAGTATTAATACTATTAATAAAATAGTAAAGTGCAATAGTTAGTTTCTGAGAAATAAGGGGATGCCTATGTCTTCAGGAGACCTATGTCTCAGTATCGGCGACTTTCCCCTAAAAATAAATCTAAAATTATGCCAATCGTCTTTTTTAGTCCTTTGAAATTGGAAAAAATTTCTTCATAATGGCGGCTCGTAAAATCTTGCCCGAGATTCGCGAGGCACATAAATCGTCCAAGTTATTCGTGGCTGTGAATCGAGCGCCAGTGAAGTACGGCGTGTCGAAATATTCCCCGAACTTTCCAACCGACGAATGATTTTAATGGAACATCCTGTTACAATCTCGAACGAGCGTGCGCCTCCGTTCGCTGCTCTGTTCGCTGCTCATTTTGTCACGTAGCTAGGTGCACGACGACGATATTTTAGATAGAAAACGTCGCCGTGCGTGGCTAAACTAACTCCAGAGAGTCTCCTCAGATCTCGCTCACCACTCATGATTGACATCTTCGCCCACGAGTACGTTAATCTCATTTTTCCTTCGTCGAAATTCGCGAAAATATACGATACGAGCGCGATTGCTATCTGCGAATAAAGATATGTCTGGTAATGTGAAACTCAATTCGCAAAAATATCCAAGAATTGAAATCGCTTTCTCAGAAAGGATTTCTGCTAATAAGAGAAAAGATATTCATAACGTACTTGGTTCTACTACAATTTCATGCAGAGTACAAATAAAATGACATATTAACATTACACCATCGATAAAATTCTTATTTTTCTTCTTTAAGTTAAACAGAGATTGACTTATTGTCCCTTAAAGCAAGAGTAACGTATATAATTTAAATTTATATCTTCTTTCAAACAAAAGTCGATCTAATACAACAGAATCTATCTACGCGAAGCATTGACAATCTTTCAAAATACATACCTGTTACCTAAATAGGCACCTGTTTCATTCGTACGTAGCGAATGCAGCGGAAATAGAATACTAACCAATCGCTATGAAAACTATATAAATTCGTGTTGGAGGCATTCAGTTAGATCACGCAATGCACACTGGCGCGCTGATACGTAAGTGGGTAAGCCTCTCGGAGGTAATCCGTCTCACGCTCGTGTTACGTGTTCGTTAGAAGGGAATATCGGCGAAATATATGTTCGATTAATCAATTTCGTCGCTGCATGACGGATTACGCGGTAGACGAGGCGCGAGGGAAGACGCGGGTGACTTGTTGAAAGTACTTTGTCGACGTCTGCGAGAGGCTGCGGAGAGACACACGCGCGCATCAAGCTTCCGACGAGTGTGAACCGGGCTTAAATCGATCATCGTGAGCGGCGCAGGAGCGGCTCAAGAAACACTCCCGGTGCATAGCCGGAGGGTTGGGGGGCGGGGGGGGGGGGGCCCGGTAAGCAGGGCGGTGAGCATGCAACAGGCCACTATATAAGCTTCGCAGAAAGAGAAGGCTTCGCAGCAGCCTCGGCTCCGCTCCTCAGCACGAATCAAAGCCACTTACGACGGCAGTACTTACGGCTGTTCCTTTCGTTCAGGATAAAAACATTCCATTCATCACGAGCACATCGCGGAAGCCAATTACCGTGCGGCTCTGTTAGCTTTCTTAATTAGAAGCCCGGTCGTGCGGCGCGCGGGCGCAAAGTGAGCGAATTTATCTATGGATCCGCGCGTTCGAATTTACGGAAAAGCAACGGCGAAAGCTCACGGCGTGAACAACACCGTTGCGGGTCTCATTCAGTTTCGTTGAAGCAAAAGTGAAAGCGTATAAGCGCGTCTCATTGAGATACAGTCGATTATTCGGAATATTAATAATCTAACTTTGACACTCGATACTCGATAACTCGTAACTCAAGAGAATACGAGTACAAACGATGATGTGCCGTGAAACTGAGAAATAATTGAAAAAGACGTAGATACATTTCTGCCATTTATAATAACGCTTTTTAGCTTCGTACAACACACTTATGCTCTGAAAATTATTCGACGACACAACAAGTGCACTCAATTCGTCATCTTATGTATAATTTATTATTTACGACAAATTACTTGGATATTTCGAGGCATCATCTATGCGCCGATTCTATGCCGGAGGATCACATTCGATATATTTTCCGAGATCTCAATTATGCGTGTACGAGTCGCCGTCATAAAGGCGGCGAGTTTTTCGTAATTGCAAAGCGCAACATCCGTGGCATTTCGCAAAGGGAGCTTTAATGTAATAACGTCCAATGCATTCGCGGGACTCGCGTAGGCAAAAGAGGTCTGGTGTACAGCGAGAAGGCCGGCCTTTTCATCGACATCGCGCGTAATTGCGAAGACTAACTAAGTTACCGCTTCGCAGTAATGATAACGAGGATGTCACAACCTCCTAATTTGGGTCCACGTCGATTGACCGTATCAGCGTTACGCGGCACTCGATAATACTATCAGCTAGCGAAGACGGAATACGATGATATCGACGAGAAGTCATTCGGTTGTAAAAATTCATCATACTTGTATAGTTCATTTTCTGCTAAATTATCTTGGATATCATATCGCCATGTTGATAAAAATTCAAGCAACTTTTCAGAGAATTTTTCTATTCTAAATTGAAACAACATTTTTAATTAGAGTAGTTGAATATGCATAACTTTACTTTCTTTCTATGCTTTCGATTATAATGTATTCTTTAAAACTTTATCATGAATTTTCAAAATTTGTGCATTTTATATATATATATATACTGCAGCATAGTGTAAATTTCATCCTTCAGATTTGTGACATTTTGAGTTATTATTTTTTAAAAGTAATTTATACACTAA
>NW_017304136.1:350601-373573 GCF_001594115.1 Trachymyrmex septentrionalis | reverse complement strand
ATATATACATACATAAATATACAAAACTATATTATAACTTAAAAAGATTGTATTTCTATAAATTAAACCGATTAAAATACATGTAGTGTTAAGGAAAAAAAGTACATTTTTCTACAACTGTTAACGTTCACGATATTTAACTTAAAACTGTGCTTTCTATTACGAATTTAATAAGAGTACAAATGACACTTTTGTCCTCGCTGATGATTAATTGGGAGAACTATGTTGATCCAAAAAAATAATATTAATCTTTACAAATAACATTAATTGATTTCCTTTCATTATCTCAAAAAATATTAATTTTCGACTTGCAATGCGTCACGCTTGTTCCATGTTCAACGCGGCGATATAATTCGTCATTGAAACATATTCGAACATTATGAGACGTATATACAACTTACATGACGATCAAAGTGCGAGTTGAGTGTCGCGTTCGTCAGTAGAGATATATAGCGATGAAGTAAAACTTGCGTAGCAAAACTAAAGACCGCACACAAAGACGTACAGCTCGACGAGCTCCGTGTGAAAATGAGAACGCCAATGAGCGTATGCCGTAATCTAACGATTTGACACGACTGTACACATATTGGGATTAACTTATACATAGGCGTGGCGATTGAGCCTTAATAGAATTGCCTTACTACGATGAATGAGAACGAGACGTCGATCTCGGATATTCTTTCGCGAAACCCAAGCGGTCCAATAAACGCGGGCTTGGTCGTTGTGGTTTTATAACTTGCGCCACGTCTACACACTCTCCGACTTTCTTAGCCAATAGATTCGCCGTCGAGGTGTAGGTACCTCGCGCTTGTTGTTGTATACACGAGCGAGTGTCCCTCGAGGGAAAGGATAGTGGGCGCGAGAAAGGATACAAAGGAGGATACGGCCAGAGGTAGCATTTCCACGGAAACGCCCTCGTCAAGGTCGCACCGAGGTGAATGACGAGTTCTCTCAGGCGATATTACCGTGTGCGGATTCTTCATTATTAAGTCACATTGTTTCCCGAGAATGTTGTTTAGCGCGATACGGCTCTAACGAGCAGCACACCTGGCGATAATGATCAAATGGAACCAAAGTGCATATACTTGCCATCTCAAAGATTTTATCGAGCCAGAAATGTACTCTTTCTCGATCGAACGTTCGCAAATGCTCTATCACGAGTCGTCTCGTTTTTATCAACGTGAAGGTCAATTGGACGATTGCGAGACTTTTATTTTTGCAATTGAATTAGAAAAAAGGAAACCTCGAATGATAAAATTTCATATTATAATGAAACTTTGTAGACATATAGGTTACGTAAATAGATAAAACGTAGAAAATATCAGTTGAAGCGCAAAAACAGTTTTAAGGAATGAGATCATCTCTTATAAGTAGAGTTTTTAGCTCTCCTTCTCTCTTTATATCTTAAAAACTATTCAAAACGTCAACAAATGTTTTATACAAGGTTTTATAAGGTAAAATTATATCTGTTATTCATCTCTCTTTATCCATTCAATAATGTAAAAAAAAAAAAATAATATTGACGTAATAAGAGGTACTGTGATTATAAAACATTTTCTGTTGTATAATAAGTTTCATTAAAATCATAATTTAACACTTTGCGAGATTTCGTTGTAAAAAAAAAAGAACGATAATATTTAGGATAAAGTTTTGATAAAGGTTCTAATTACGAACATCAGTTGAACGACAAATTTGAGAAACACATTAGACCGATTCAATAGAAGAATTTCATAATTTTGATGAAAGAGTAATTTTGTAGCAGAATGACTCTATGCAATTTCCTTGTTAGTTATCCGACTAAAAAAAACAAACGTCATCTTGATCGACAACAAGAAATAGAAGCATATTCGATAAATAATTAACATGAACCAACTTGTGCAACAACATGCGACACTGCACGATATTATATAACGCCGGTAAAGTCAATCCTCAACCAAGGACATTATTTTCCGCCTTCATCGTGATCAACGATACGCGTCGTCGCGCACTGCCAACCGAAGTATGTTTATATTATAACAAGAAATACACTATAATCTTATAATTCAGTCACAAACAAATGTAATAAAGCGTAGTAATTTTTTATCATATCAAGAAATTCTTAATCCCTTATTGTCCTATAAATTTTTACGTAATCTTTCGTAAGTTAAAAAGCCAAATTCACCATAAAGTGCGTTTTGCGCGACAAGATATATAATAAGTTAAATCTACAAAGAGAAGCGATCATCTCGCAATCTTACATCTCTGTTACTTAAGAAAAGTGAGCAGAGGACGTGTTAATGGCATCAGCCAAATGATCGAAGGAGAGAGATCGGAGCTGTAATAGAGAGAGAGAGAGAGAGACTCGAACGTGCTACAGTAAATATATATTCGTTATATTTATTCGTTATTATTGCAACGTAAAATTGAAAATCTTCATAATCCGCAGAGGAACCGCGGCGCATACTAAGTTCCGTACTTATTAGCATACATCGCTTAAATCTCGATCTTCGAGCTGATGGATAACAGGATCGTAACCGCGCGGGGTGCCGCCCGAAGCGATGGCTCGTCGCCACACTCGGGACACTCGCTAACCGCAACGAAACTGGAAACGTAACGGGTTTCGGGGTGACGAAAGTTGTTACAATTAAGGCGGGTCTGATAACGCAACGGTATATTATTTTACCGTGTTCGCTAAAACGATGATAAAAGAAAACGATGGCAACCGCGAATATTTTCTTTGCGCTTCGTATTTCGCTAGTCTTTCAACTAAAATTCACTGAAATTTAAATGCTACAATATGTACGATCGCATATGTACATCGCGCGCGGTATGTGTGTGTTACGCTCGAGTAATATTTAGGTAGGAGCCGATACCGTATAAATCAACATCAATTGTTTATCTGTCCGCGGTACAATATTTACCATCCAAGTATTTTTTCACGACGGCCAAAGTATTTTTATACGCGCGCACACGCGTCTGCCGCTGGCGCGAGCGATAAACCACGGCGTTACGTAATCGTATATCGCAAGGCACGTGGAACAATTATCGCGAAGCAAAAGTCCTTAGATATAAATGTTAGCTCTTTACGTTACGCTTACAATACGCGACAATACGCGCGGCAGTTGCGAAGATTCACTGAATAAATATATTACCTATTTGCATTACCTACGAAAAACTGAACTTCGAGCCAACTTACTACGTTTATATCCCAGGCGAATTATGTAATCAATCGTGAATTTCGAAGCGGTAACTTATAGAGGATCGTGTCCAAATTTATATAATATTTGGCACGGCAATGAAAAAGGAAAAAAAAAAAAAGCTGACATTACTCCACGACGTAATCAATTTTATAACGTGTGTTACATTTATCGTTCAACAAGTATTGCCGTGTATTTACTGCTTACTGCACACAATCTTTCTTATTACTCGAGATGATCCATTTTACAAGTATCCTGTTTGTCCTCTTTGCAGTCTGCGTTCACGTGGAAATCTCAGAAAATTAATCGGCACAAATTTCTCGACCAAAATCTCGACTTGACCAAAAAGTTGCTTTTATCATCTTCGGATTCATCACGGACGGAATTGGATCGGTTGAGTGTCACTGAGAGACGCGCGAAGCGCACGGACAAGTGCACCGATCGACGCGTGTATGTGTACACATGCCTACATGTGTGCGCGCGCGCGCGCGTGTCTATATACATGTATATGTACGTGTACGGACGCTTATGTACGTCGTCAACGTCGTTTTCGTGCACGTGAACGCGCGAGCGTGAACGTGTAGCCACCGACAGCTCCGCCCGCGTCCTCCTTCCGTTCGTGTACCTAACTGGCCATGTACAAAAGTATCCTGCACATAATGTAGTACATAAGCTCGTTACATAGAGAAGGAGAAGGAAGAGGAGGATAAAGGGGAAGGGCGTTCACAAACAGGGTGTCCCCGAAAAAAGCCTACATGTGTCCTCTGATTCTCTCTCTCTCTCTCTCTCTCTCTCTCTCTGTTTCGCGCGCGCGCGTAGACGCGCTGTTATAAAAAATCATATTCTGTAGAAATGATCGTGCGACATGCGATCTGATCCGATCGAGTAATTACGATAAGTCGAGACGAGCGACGAGTAAGTAAGACAAGACGCGGAAGCGAAAAACTCCCGACGTAACAGGAGTGTCCTATCTCCGGTAAATTACCCTCGTTTCACCCCCAAGACGTTAGACTCGCACTTAGGGCGCGCAATTAAATTTAATCGGATACACACGGAGGGATCACCGCGACGTATGGAATGCGAGTCAAAAGTCCATGTACGTGTCGTCGTTTACTTTCTTTGCAACCACCGCGTACATCCGTGGCAAGTACACCGTGTATGTATATGTATCGCGCGAGAGTAACGCGTGTATTTCATATATAAACCATAGATATGTGGACCAACACGCGCATATACATAATGTGATATAAACACATGTATTCGGTGGAGTATGTACAGCGCGTAGGTGTGGATGAGAGGAGGGAGAAGAGACAGGAAGGGAGGTTAGGGGAAACGGGGGGGAAAATAGGGTGGGTGGGAGGGAGCGAGAGAGAGAGAGAGAGAGAGAGAGAGAAGGGCGAAAAGCCGCAGGGAAACTATTGGCCGGACGAGGTATTAACGAGCGGCAATGCTATTGACAAGAGATCGGTCCGAACATCGAGAAAAAGGGAGATAAAAAACCGCCGGCGGCGCAATAGATCCTCGGAGGCATCGAAAAAGCGCGGACATGAATACGGTTGACCGAATTTCTCCGTGGAAAAAAAAAAAGCGGGGGCGTCGTTGTAACCCGAGAAGGGGGTGAAGAGGGGTACTGTCGAGCACGAATCAATTCCCGCTCGCGTAATTCGAACGTCAAACTGCGACGGTAAAAATAAGAAAATTGCAAAGAATCGAAGATTGGAAATAATCTAAAGAAATGTTTTACACATTTTTTTAGACGCCCTCTCTTGCGCGCGATTTCATTTTTCTCCTTTAAACACATTAAAAAGAAATATGAAATACAAATTTTTAAAATATATATTGAAATTTTTTTGTGCAAAGGATCGCAATAAAAATAGCTAAATTGCAGCATGTTTAAAAGGTAGCTACAAAATTGCAATAATCGTCGCATGAAAAAACAAATAATGTATATATGTGATATTTTCACGCGTATAACCGCTGTTATACATAACATATACAAATACGCCTCTGTCCTCGACGCGAATATATGTAACAAGCATCGTAAAAGGCTATTCGCTGCTAATTATCGTAAAAAAAAAAAAAAAAAAAAGAACTCTCCCGATGCGGCCGTGCCCTTTGACGCAACTTTTTCTCGTCTCGTGGAACAAGCGCGGAATTGAAAACGAACGAAATATTAAAATAGAATAGCGAGAGGAGAGAGAAAAGAAGAAGAGACGGAGGGAGATTCCGGGGAAAACTATTTTACTCTCTACGAATCGTGCGCACGACGGCCAATCCGTGTGCCGTACATCGCAAAAATAAAACTTACGAGCGGATACGCGATCGAGTAATCAAAAGACGCGGCGGAGAATCCTTTGCGAATGTTAAAAGGGCTTTTTAATTATTTCCATTTTTCATTTATTTATCCGGGGGTTGCGCGATGCGAATCTGGTCGGCGAGGGCGCTGCCCGTTGCCCTTTAACGGGGAGGCGGGTAAAATATTGCGACGGGTGCGACGCGCAAACGGCACACAAACGATAGAAACCACTACGGAGAGAACGGAAGATCGCGGGGCAATAGTTTTACGGTCGATTCGCAAGAGCGGACAATTTCATCGCGATCCGACCGGGAGATGGAAGTCCTATATTTCCCGCGTTTCTTATAACGATTTTCCATATTTTCCTTACCGGCGCTACCGCGGAGGTAGAATTAAAGCTTCGAAAGAGCGATATCGAGGCTCTCGAGTCCCTCGCGAGTTTTCCCACAATTTATTGGGACATTGTCACATTTCGCACAATAGAAGAATCTGTCCTTCGTATTAATTTAAATATTTCGATCGGATCGTATTTAGTTTTTCAAAGAAGATTCCGTTTCTTTATAGGTGTCACATATTTTTAATTCAATACAATTTTATTCATGTAATCGCAAACAATTGTCGTAGCCAGCATGTATATACAGAGTGCCCCTAAAATTCGGCGTCACCTATCCTGAGCAGGTAGAGCGGACTAAACTGAGTCGAAAAGTCCTTTACCATTTTGCAATTTTCGCAATGGTTAACGAGATATTAATTACCAAAAATTGCTAAATATTGTTTTTCAATAATTTTTTTAAATACTATCAACTTTATAGAAAAATTGCAAGAGACAAAAATCATTAATTTCCTTCTCATAGAACTCTAAGAATTTTTTCAGAATTTTTTAGTACTGCATTTTCTTATTTTTACCATCATGAAAAAATACGATATTAAAAAATTCTAAAAACAAATTTTGAAAAAATTCTCAGAACTTTATAAGAAGAAAATAAATAATTTTTATCTCTTGCTGTTTTTCTGTAAAGTTGATAATATTTGAGTAAAAAATTCTTGAAAACCAATATTTAGTGATTTTTAGTAATTAAAATTTCGTTAACCACTGCAAAAATTGCAAAATAGTAGAGGACTTTTCGACTCTGTTTAGTCCGCTCTACCTACTCAGGATGGGTGATGCCAAATTTTAGAGACGCCCTTGTATATGAATATTGGGAGAGGAAATATTGAAAATAAAAGAATGAAAAAACACATTAATAAAGTCGCGCAAGATTTTGTATAGAAGGTACTCAGATTAAGTACCTTCAATCGTACACTGCACTGGAAAAAACAGTGTTTGGTTGCATTAATTAGAATTCTAATTGAAAATATGGATAAATCAGAGTTTTCTAGTTGAGTTTATCATAATCTTTTTTAGTTGAGATAACTTGAATTTTGATTGATACGATCAGAATTATTTGTTTCATTTTCAATCCGAATTTTTTCTTAGCGTATCACGTACGATTTGTTCAGTCATTCATCATTGTTTCATTATTGTTATTGCAAACGGGCAGATTGAAATGTCCGCACCCAGCTCTAGTGCTGCCGCGCCGGAACGATTGCGTGTTCGTTTCCACGCGACCAACGCTTTTTACGGGGGTTCTACACGACTTTCCCGATAATGCCGAACCCATATTGTACGAATGTGGGTCACGCTTTGCGCGTACATTAAGCGTCGCTGATAATTATATTTTCCCGCCGTGGCGTCCGCCGATAAAGCGTCATGGCCACGGACGGCGCGACGCGGCGCGGCGTCGCGTCGGTGCGACGCGACGCTCGAAAGATCGGCCACGGATCATCCGAAATGCGTCTAGATTCAGACCATATCTGTGAAATCGATCGAGACTGCAGCGTGAGACAACGGAGAACGATGTAACAACGCCGTTACGTCTTGCAAAAGTTGGAATTTGTGAAAACGAGCAAGTGGAAACGAGCAAGTGTAAGAGTAATGGAAAATATGGAAAGATAAAAGGGAAGAAGAGTTCTGAGAAGGGTAAGGAGAAGATGACGGAGGATATGGAGAACGAGAGAAGGCTCTCACAATTTCTCTCTACTGAGAGAGAGAGAGAGAGAGAGAGAGAGGGCAGGCAATACCGCAACAAAAGACAATAGTTGTCCTACCGGAGGACAACGTGAACTTTTGCGCCGTCGGACAATGTTATCGCCGCCGGGCGCAGAGCGTCGCGCGACAAAGTTTGTCTGGTTTTACACGAGGATCGGCCGGTCCTCCACGAGATCCCACTCTTTCTGCCTCCCGCGCGGTATTCCGCCTTCGCCCCTCGCTGATACCCGATGTTCGATGCCGGCGAGAGGCCCAGCCCGCTTCCGAGAACGCATCTACATACATCTCGAGAAACCGACTGAATTTTTATACCACTAGACGGTACGGACCCGAAAACAAAACTGCTTCCCTGCCAATTATCGGAAACGAGAAGTCCCGAAGATGGAGGCTAGCCGACGGAAAGACAAACAGTCCGAGAGAGAGAGAGAGAGAGAGAGAGAGAAAGGAAAGGTGAGTGCTCTCTGAGAGTGTGTGTGGACTTATCGCGTCGACAACAGAGAAATAGGAAAAAAAAAAGAGGGCGGTCGAGGATGTCGAAGTTTTGGGACGGAAGTGGCGACCGGCGATTATCGTCTTTAAGCGGATTTAAGAATCCTCACCGCGTCCACCACGGACTCCCGATTCTCGAATTGGGCAAAGCCGCGAGTTCAGCGGTGTCGGAACCTTCTGAAGACGAAGACAAGGTTGACGCGGGTAGCGAACCACCCTTCGTCACTAAGCGAAGTAATAATCCGGCATCCGTTGGAAATTTCCAGCAAGAATCTCGTACCAGACGTACTACTCGACTTTTGTGGCGGAGACGAAGACAGCCTGATGATCCCTCGCGTTTATGTGTATGTACATATCGCCGGGGAAGAGAGAGGGGTTCGGTTAGCTGTCGGAGGGATCCAAAAGGAGTCCTCAAGGGGTGAAAACGCCGAGAAATGCTGATTAAATCCTCTTTGGTGCGGCTGACGGCGTGGCGACCGCATTAAATAGGTTGCAGAGGGACATTATTCGCGAATTTTATCCAACGTATTCACGTAAACGAGGAAACGCGAGTTTCCGCCGGCCAAAAAGTGGCCGAGTGTATAACAACCTTCCGGTACTCCGTGCGAATTTCCTCCTCGCTCTTATGCGCTCGCTAACGTGCGCGAAAGTGTGCGAATCAAATCGCAAGCACTCTCGTTATCACAGGCACACAAAGGGCAGGCAAGGCATCGTATTAAAAATTCATTGCTAGGAGATAGCATCAAATAGTAATTCTAATTTCTCTCTGTTTTTCGTGCTTTTCTCCTTAATTTACTACATTGATTATTACATTATACTTACGTTAAATAATGATGAAATACTTGCAATGAAATTCAGAAATATTTTATCGTTTGCAGAATGTTGTTCATATCTTTTCTTCTTTAAAATTACAGCCACAAAAATTTTCATCCGATTATCACCGATGATAAATCTGTTTATAAATGTCAAATATTTGTAATATAATGTCCTTCTCTAATCTTGAAGTATTTAACCTGGCCCTTCTTTAACTTTTTTTTTCACAAAGTTTATTACTTATAAACTGATGAGCCTGAAACTTTGGGTACGCTCAGCGGACACAATGATGAGCGCTCAGTAAATTGTTGCCTATACTGATTGTGAGAGAAAAATGTTTGGTATTTGTAACTACAATTACATATCACTATAATTATGATTATTAATGCAATAATAATAATAACAGTAACTGAAATAGAAAGAAGAAATAAAAAAATATGGAGAGATAAAAAATATGGCTGTCCCAAAATATAAAATTATTTATAAAGTCATTTGAATCACTTTTTATGGTAATTTCATATTTTATGGTTACAATAACTATAATTATAGTCATTTTAGGCTGCCAACTATATACATAGTTACTGTTATTGTTATTAGTAGTAATAATCCTAATTATAGTAATATGTAATTGTAGTTACGAATATCAAACATTTTTCTCTCAGTGTATGATTAGAATAGATCTTTAGATTCATGACAAGTCTAGAAGAATATATCAATAGCACTAAACACGCTCATTCAACTGCGTGACCGCTGAACGCGCTTTTCATTTATACAGAGCACTAATCGATACTGTAAGATCGATTTGTTGAGAGACATTTACACATTTCAAAATAATTAAAACTCGAGTATTTCAACACAAAATAATCAAAATATAGAGAAATTATGTTTTAAAGCATTTCATATCACAATCTTCGCCGTCCTCAAAGTTTTAAGTAACATTATATTTTAAATAACATTATTAATCGAATTAACATTACGATATAATTAATTTTTCAACAAAATTTGAACTTTTTCCAGAAACTTTCTTTGTTACGTCAGTGACTTATTATCCGATTCAAGAGTATTAACTTTAAACAGGTACGAAAGAAATGGGTACCGATTTAATCGATATACGCTAAGTTACGTCACTGAATGGCTGCGATCATCCGGGAGACTTTGCTAAAAGTGAACGAAAAAAAAAAGAAAAAAAGAAAAAAAAAAGCAAAGCATAATCGAGTTAGAATCGATACCCAATGGCTAACGCCTTGAAAAAAAAAACGAAACGAGAGACGAAAGAAAAAAAAACGGATTCGGTACGCGCAAGGACACAGAATTATTTCGCGAGGCTATATTCTTCATGAGAGGGATCAACGGGGGATCTCAAGGGCATCGAATACCTGTCCTTTTGTTGAGAAAAAAGGAAGAAGGAATAAAAAAAGCGAGAGATGGGAAAAATGGCGAACGAGATGCAAATATATTCGCTTCACGGCGAAGTCAACGGGGCGAAAGTGTGCAGAAGGTCAGTCTCCGTCAGCGACAGGTGATCACATATACGCACGAAGGCGGAATTCAAGGTGGAGGTGAATTACCTGGTCGGGATTTAAGGCTAGGTCGCCACCTTCTCGGATCTGTCCCTGACTCGTCGAGCTTCCTCTGCTTCCATCGAGCATCCTATCGGCACACTCGTATCCTTGATCGATGCGCCTGCGCGCGCTTCCCGTAATATATCAGCGATTCGACAATCGATTGAACATGGCCCTTTGAACACACGCGCGATTTACGTGCGCCCCACGAATTTCACGCGGAATTCCTTCACTTGTCAAGTAATGTCAAAATTTTGCAAAAAAAAAAGAAAACCTTATACGCCCAGGAGATACGACGCGCGATTTAAATTATTAAATGAGGTGGAAGAGTGTTGTCGCATGCCAATAACACTCTTTCGTCTTGTTTAATAATTATTGTGTAAAGTATTGTGATACGGGAAAAAAAATCTGGTTGCATAAATTGGAAATCTGATAGATTCGATCCTTCATAGCTAACGCCGAATTAATTTGTATTGGGTTGGAGAAAAAGTTCTGCGGTATTTATCGTTAGCTCAAAGTTATGTACGGAATATATTCGTTGCGAAATTTTCGACTATCTGACAGGAAAGCTCAAAATTTGTCCCAAAAGTTCGTTTTCAAAAAATGTTCCCGCGACTTTTTCTTACCAAGTTACATGTGGATTAAATAAAAGAGCATTCTGATTTTGATTGCTCCTAACTCCGTTAAAAATCATCCTACCGTAATCGATAAAACAGATTCTTAAAGCTGAAACTTTGCCCTATCGAATGGAATCATGAAAATTTTTTAAATGTAAAATATATACAAATTTGAATTAAAAATATGATATTCCTTATAATCATTGTGCAATGGTATAAAAGAAAAGTAATGTCATATTTTTAGTTCAAATTTATATATATTCTACTTTTTAAATTGGCAATTATATCACTCGATATAGTAACGCTTCAGTTTTAAGAATCTGTTTTTTATCAAAATTAAATAAAGTTATGAGCAATCAAAGCCAAAGTGCTCCTTTCTACTTAATCCGCGAGTAACTCAGGGACAAAGAATCGTAGAAACATTTTTAAAATATGATTTTGTGGGGAAAAACTTCAAGCTTTCACGACAGATAGTCGAAAATTGGCTCAAACTTTTTTTCGACGTGCTACAGATCTACAAAGTGCAAAAAAAATTTTCATTTTTTTCAGCTCGTAGTTTTCTATATGTAAAAATTATAAAACTCATATAAATTAACAAAAATATAGTAACCATTCGAAAGAGTAGAGATTTCAAGCTTTAAAATCCTTTTTTTTTTTAATTTAAATTTAGATCATTAACGAAGATATTGCATTTACAATTTTAAGCTAAAAAATACCGCAGAACTTTTTCTCCGAACCAATAATACTCGTACAATTAATGACGCTAGGTCTGTAACGTCCATTTAATTTATATTCATTAATTTTAAGGAAAAAGCATTTATTAATTTTAAGAAAAAATTCAAAATGACATAACTTATATAAAAAAAAAAAAAAAAACAAATGTCGAGCATTTTTCAAAAAAATCAAATTTGCAAATGTAACGTAAAGAAAATTAAATTGATTCATTTTTGACAAAGAGATTTATAATTGAACAGGCCCAATAGATACACCGGAGATTTAATTAGAAAAGTATAGAAAGGTAAATCCGATACTCATAATTAAATCTTTTAAACATTCTAGTTGAGAAAAACTAGAAAGACACAACTATAAAATCTTGATTAGTAATACGAGATCAGAATTTTCTTTGTACTTCTTGGTGGTAATAACTAAACCATATTTCCCAATGAATGCATACCATTAGTTGCAAAAATTGAAAAACAGGAAACCCTTTTTTTCAACTCCAAGAAGGCGCACTAGATGGACATTACGACAGCACGAGCAGTTGCAACGTATCGATATAAGAAAGACACGAGGTAACCCAGCTCTCGGGGCTACCAAATCGTATTCGCGTGGCACAGAAACTCGAGCGCGTTTCAGTTTTGCTCGCGCTAATTGCTTAAGTCTGTCTGAGTACGCGCGCGACCAATCTCCGTGGGGACCGCGCCCACGTGCCGCCGGAGTTAACTTAATTACGGTCAATTAAGCGTCAATTAACCGAGTGGCATGCGCGCATACGCGCCAGCGACCTTCCGTATCATATACGTATGTACGACTGTGTTCGTCTGATTAACAAGACGCAGCAACGATCTCAAGAGACATCGACACGACTCAATGCGCACAACAGTCTTTCCTCCCTCGGAAACAAAATGATTTGAAACAAAATTGTCCATATTAACGATCGCGACACAATTTTGTTTTTTTTTTTTTTTTTTTTTTTTGAAAGAATCTCGTGTTATAATAATCTCGAAAAACTGACGCAGATACGTGCCAAAATGGCAGATTCGGGTGTGCGTGGAGTTACCAGCCAGTACTCTTTTTGAGGTCGTAAAAAACTTCTGGTCGTTAATGAAAATTTTCTATTTATAAAATTATAATGCAATAATAAGAATTGTCGAAGAAAAATTATATTATAGAAATTTCGTTTTATTAAATAACCTACTCTGATTGTGAGACAAAATTTATTAAATATTAATAAATGTTTTTTTTTTTTTTAGTTCTAGCGGAATATTTACTTATGGTAAAGAAATAAACAGATATTTAGATAAATGAACGTTAAATCAAACCAATGGTTCTTGTATCTAATAAATATGTTACAGTTAATAAATATTCCACTAGAACCATTCAAAGAAATATTAAAATTGTTAAAATTCATTAAATTTATTAAAATTCAGTAAATTTTTTTCTCAGTTTACATCTAACGCATAAAAAGATTATATCCCCCTTTCTTCTGTTTCCGAATCATCTCTTTTTTTAAAAAAGGTACCTAAATACTCTTTTTCTTCAGATATGGTAACCTTAGGTGCGCGTCATATATCGAGATTGTATCCTAAGTAGAAATTAAACCTCTATTTACTAGCAAAATATGCATGTCTATTACAGTCAATTGATTTAGCAACATGAAGTTGTACAAAAAGAAAATTGTTTCTAGCTAAATATGTGGTTCGCTGAAACTGTACTTGCTATCAAATTGTCTGCTACACAGAAAACGTTTGCTGCAACGATCAATACATCGACATAATAGCAAAATGTTTGTCTGTTATAATAATAATATTTAATATTCACTCATAGAGCTAATGAGTGAATTAGACCACGCAGACTCGATGTTAGGTGTCTATATAATATAATGTAATAAATAAAATGTAATATAATGTAGTAAATATACTAAAATTAGCCACATTATACCTAATTTTTAGCTGTGGCAGCTAATCATCTTTTTTCCGTGCACGTATAAGTATAAATAAACATTGTAATTTAATTGAATTGTGTATTTACTTAGAAACATGACGCGATAGTATTCACTGTCAAGAGTTAATGGCCTTTTCTTTTACAGGTGAGCATCGATATTCATTCGCGAGCAGCATTCGCGAGACGACGAGTCACCGTAATAATTAATGACACTCGTCGAATCCTGCGCAAAAAGTTGATCGTTCCGCCGAGAACAGAATGCGGACGCTACACATCGTTCCAGAAATAAAGCTGTCATCGTGTTCGTTTCAAGTACCGGATAGCGCGTCCTGAATAATAAACGAAAGCTAAAAATACGCGCCAATTAGCTGAATTAAGATTCCGGAACAAAGCAGATACCGTGAATAATAACGAGAACAATATCACTGGGGGGACGCTACGAAGAAATCATGGAACGATAGAATACGCGTGAAAACCAATCGATCAATTTAAAGTATTGGATTTAGTTTCTCGATTCTCGTGGCGAACTTTACGGAAATCTGCGTTTTCGAAACATACCGAGACTGCCGAAAACCCTGCAAGAAATAACGTGTATTTTCTAGTAAACACGGAAAGTTTCCGAACCGAAGAAGAAAAACGTTCTGGCCGAAGTAAGCAAGAAAAATCCAACCGAAAATCAACCATGTGAGTGAACGGTAAATAAACCAAATGGCCGAAATGGCGAAACCCCGGTGTACTCTGGATATTCACGCTCGAAGAGTGCACCAATAAAAATCGTTAATTAATACTTTTAACATAAAATGTTGCAAACGTTGCGAAATAATATATTACCGGATCGAGCCAAAAAGCTGTCCCGTATATATTTCAATAAAAAAATAAAAAAAAAAATGAAAAAAAAAATGTATAAATAATATATATCGCAGAGAAATCATCTGGCGTAATATTCTGCATTAATATATCCGTGTGCGTCATATGTGTAATACTATGTATAAACAAAATGTAACGTACGCGCGCGATACGGTGTGCGATTTATAAATACATTTTCAATTTATCCGAAATATTTTACGAACAAGACGTATACATGTGTACCCAACGACGGTGTCAATTAGCAAACACGTCGCGGTCGCGGTCAAGAAACTTAATTCCCGCCGCAGCCTTTGTCCGTGACTCACACTCGTTGCTCCATTTTTTCGCACTCGCCCAACGAGTCTCTCACTCGGAAGGAAACAGTCCCGCAGGCGAGCCGAGGCAAGGCGAGAGAGAGAGAGGAGAGAGAGAGAGAGAGAGAGAGAAGGAGAGAGAGAGAGGGAGAGATAGAGAGAGCAAACGCTTTTCCTTATTCATACCGGCCATTATCTCCGACAATGTTGCGCGATAAATACCACCGTGGAACCAATTAAGCGGACCGCGCGCAGCACAGCGCTTTTATCGCCCGTCTCTTTTCTTTTTTCATCTTTTTGTCGACGACATGCGCGCCGCTCGATCTCGTGCCACTACCCACGTGCCGATTAATGAGGCGCAACGGGGAGAGGAACCGGAAAGAATTGGCGGTCTGGTTTTCTAGGGAGAGGGGGAAGGGACGAAAGGAAGAACGGGATAGAGGGAAAAAAGCGAGAGAGAGAGAGAGAGAGAGAGCGACAAAAGTCGCTAAGATTGCTAAGAGTGCTAAGAGGCGGCCGACGCGACGCGACGCGACGACGCTAAAAGCGCCACGCGGCCGCGTGAATAATAATCCGTGATTAATAGAGTGCTAAGCCAACAGCGTGGCGCGCCCGCCGCATGAATGGCCGTAGTACTATTAAGCGCCGGTTATATTACACTTACGTTGATACGAGACGAGCCGTAGAGCCTGGTCGCGCAGTATTGTGTGTCGCGGCACGCGGCTAATTTCGTCTGCGCAACGAGATGCCGAAGGTGCACGTCCGACCATTATCTAATCCGTCGTATCGCAACGTGTCGCGTCACGTTGCATCGCGTCATGTCGCGTCACGTCGCGTGAGATATGTACAATATGTAGATTATACAGGATAACAAAACAGTCCTACCGGTGAAATCAGTCGCGAAAAGAAGATATTTGAGGAAAAAAGATTTCATACCAAAGAGTTGTAGGGATTATAAGCGAAACTCATGAAACGATGGGTGTCGCCCAAGTGGAGGAGTTTTTTCAAAGTCAACTTAAAAATAATTCTATCTAGTCGAAACTCCTTCCCTTTTTATTAAATATTCGTATAATATGACCTTTTTACTGCACGATAAGACTCCTTACGGTTAAGTATTTTTCGAGATGTCAGGTTTCGCACCGCCAGCATTAACATTATTCAAGGTGTCCGTGAACTGAAGACTGAAATCTTTTGAATGTTGTTCAGGGTTATAACCTTGATAACAATAAGTACAGTAAGTCAAAGTCGAGGCCAGTTTGGGGCCTGCGTATTTCACTTATTTTCACTTCTATATAAAAAAGTCCTTGTTAAAGTTTCGTCTTGAATTTTTAACACATCCGAGTGTTAATTCAATGTACTCGTAATGCGATCGTGTTGTTTGAATATTTTCTGTTAAATTGATGTTCGTAGTGTTGAAATAATTTAGTAAGAACAAATAACAAATATAAGCGATGATTTGTCAAACGTAAATTCTAAGATAAATGAATAAAGTGAGTTAATTTAACGTATTATATAAAAGTTAATTTTAATAAAGAAATATAATTACTTACAATTGTGTTAATTTTTTTACATAATATTTGTATTACTTTCTAACATTTCGTCTTACGTTAAATTAACTAATTGTGTATACTTATTGTATAACAACCTCAGATCGTACGTAATGCGAGCACATAATCTTTCGCGGTCTCGCGTGACCCTGTCACGTTGTTAAGTGTCACGCTGTTGAATAAAACAGGCTTTTGAACTACACATAAATTAATAATATTGTATTAATCCCCCTGTGATTAAAATAAATATTTTCTTTAAAATGATAAATCCAATTGTACCATTTTTGGTTTATCTTGTTATCAGTTGAAGAGAACAGTCGTAAAACACAAGATGAATAACATTATTGAAAATTTTACTTTCCTATTCCGCGACCTATTTATCAACAATAAATCATCTAATATTGAAATACTAGAAACTTAAAATTGAAATAACGTAAAAATGTAAATGTCGTAGACGAAACGAGATACGTTTAACATCGTTAGCACCGATCGATGTGGCGATAGTCGCTAAATTATAACTTGAAGATTGAATATCCAGGAGAGAATGTTATGTTATCAATGCGCCTGCAACACCTAAGCTGCCCGATGCGCCGAATACCGCGGTGTCTCGTCAGGATTACGGCGCGAAGCGCGGATTCAGAGGGAACCAAGAACGTAATTTCGGAGATAGCCGTGACCGCGGTCATCGGTTGGCGGTTCGCCTACGTAATACGTACTACGTATAAGTGGTGAGTAGAGGTATGCGCAAACGGCAAACAAGAAGTAGCTACTGGCTGCTTCCACAGGTGGTCGGGTCACGAACTGACCCCACTCTATCGTCCCATCTCTCTCTCTCTCTCTCTCTCTCTCTCTCTCTCTCTCACGCACGCACACACACACAATTCTTTCTCCTTTTATCTCTTTCTCCTTTCCACTGTCACATTTCCTTCCTCAATCACATCCTCTCCTTCTCTTCCAGTTATTCCTTCTACGTTCCTCTGTCACTATTCCTTCCTCGCGTTTCTATCTCGACGCCCTCATTCGTTTTTCCCTCTGTTCTTTCCTCTTTATCCTTCTCCCCTTTCTTTGTCCGAAGCTCATTCCCTGCTGACCCATGGGCATGTTATGTTAGATGTGTAGATAGGCAGAGATACGTAGTACTCGTACTAAGTCGAGTGAGCCATCGAAGGAAGGAGAAGGTGACACCGTGAGTACCTAGCATTCGTAATACTGACGTACCGTAAAGTCCTCCCGACATTTCGACTGGTTTACGCTTGGCTGCAAACTAAGGAAGCCCTGTGATTCCCTGTCTTTCCTAGAGAGCACGTTCGGAAATGTTCAAACCGCTAATTGCTAAACGTAACATACGTAACTCACTACTTTTTTCACATAATCTAGTTCAAGGACAAGATCTTATGCAACATTTTCGACGCGGATAACAATAAAAAAAATTTTAACTGAAGGCAAATGAAAATATTTGAATCATAAAAAAACTTACTCCATTGATATTGAATGAGTACAAAAATTCGTGTCCACTTTATTATTCAAAATTTAAGTAGCTGGCAACTTTGTTAAAAATAAATGAAACAAAAAACAAATATTAAAACTGTATTTTCGAAGGATCACTATATTTTTCAGTTTCTGTGAACTTCATGACTTTTTACATATAGATAACTATAAACTGGCCAAAATGGAAATTTTTCTTCTTATACATTATGGGCCTGTCACGTGTCCGAAAAAAATTTGCAAACAATTTTTTACTCTCTTAATGTGAAAACTTAAAATTTTCTCTACAAAATCTTTTTAAAAATATTCCTAAGATTTTTTTATTACTGCACAAAAAATGTTGCCAGAGAAAATAAATTTTAAAATTCCCTGACTCTTCCAGGTTTTCCAGATGAAAATGGAAAATTTTCCATTACTAATATAAAATATGTAAATTTTAACATTTAGACTCAAGGATGGGAAAGCTATATTATTAAAAACGGAAAAAAAGCTTAGTAGCATAGTAAAATTTTGGGTGCAAATTCAAGCGAGGAAAAAATTAAGTTTTAAAAAAGAGTGCAGTTACGACGAAAAAGAGGGAATTTCAAATAAATACTGAATAAAATATAAATTTGAATTATTTTTTTAGAATCATTTAAAGTGCGCAAATTTTGAACTATAAACGTCAGATATAAAATTTAAAAAATTATAACAATTATTTGGAATAGGAGTAGTTTAAGGAAATTGTGAGCAAATTTCGAAATTCTAGATTTTTTTACATTTTCCCCTAACTTTTCCCGGTTTTCCAAGCCTGTACTGAGTTATCGCGGATTAAATAAAAAAAACATTTTTACTTTGATTGCTCGTAGCTCCATTAAAAATCATCGTGAGCGCGCGTATCACAATTAATAAACAGATTCTTAAATATTGCTTTAGTGAATAGTATAGTTGTTGATAATTTAAAATATTGCGTCCTGCACTTACGTAAAAAATTTTTTTTAACCGGGCGTGAACTTTTGCACTCACTTAAGATGTAAAACGTTAAAAAAAAACTTACGGGACCAATACAACGTAACATACATACATATTTGACTAGGAATATATGAAAGAATAAAGACACGAAAGAAGACGGTTTTTCGTAAAAAAGTCTTTTTTATCCTTTTAATTAGCCGCCGCAATCTCGAGTAATTTTGTTTAATAATGTATTTCCGCGCAACTTTATAACTGAAGGTTAAGCTCGAGAAATTTCTGTCTTAAAAAAATCAGAGTGTCCGTCTAATCGTACTTTTCGCACGACCTAATTTTTAGTTATCTCAGTAGATAAAAGTTATCTCCGCATAACGCGGTTGCCTTTGTGAGTCAGTGGTGTTTAGTATTTATGATCGTGAAATAGCCACGAGGCTCTCTTATGTCGGCACGAGTTGCGTACGCGTGAAGTAGCCTGGTAAACTTCACGACGAACTCAAGGCCATGTTATGTCAAAGCCTCAGATATACATACATTCTGTATCGCACTAGACGACGTAAGAGCAATTCGCCGAAGATCTTCTAATATACTCGGTAAAATATAAATACAAGTGGGAAAGCTTTGGAGAACGATTCTTATTTGAATTTGTCGCAATATGAATTTTATCATTAATCAAATTTTATTATATCGATTTAACAATAATAATTATTCTCGCATATATTTTTCATTTGTATTAAAATTGCAATAATTACAAATTAAATACACACATATAGAAATACAATATTTCTCTCTAATATTTCATTGATTTAGAAACACACATTTATATAAAAGTTATCTTTAAGTAAAAAAAGTTGTTATTTCGTATCATATTTATTTCGCTGAATAACACATATGTATATATATAGAAGAATTAAATAAAACTATACTAGTCAGACTATTGTACATTACTAATTGAAAAGTTTCCATAAATAATATTATATTATTGAGAGAAACTGCAGATTTATGAAGAATTCTCTATATGTGATTTTATATCATAAATTTCAATACCATAATATTTAGTAAAATTAGCTCTCGAATGTAAACGTCTCTATGTTGCGTCATTTGTACAGTCGTCAACTAAACTTTGAAATCGCGCGCGCGATAATAGAATGTTAAAGATATTAACACACACGCAGCTCATATACGTCCATTTACTTTGCTCTCTCTCTCTCTCTCTCTCTCTCAATCATTAATTAAACAAAAAACACTTGACAAACAAGAAATATTACCGTGAAATGAATAATCACGGGGAGGAAGGAAGTATTTTATTAGAGAGAAAAAGAGAGAGAGAGAGAGAGAGAGAGAGAGAGAGCTGGCAAAAAACGCAGAAAGTACATTCGCGGATTAGCAATCCGTGGTTGTTTATTCAATTCCATCAGCGACGGGGCTGCGAACGCGCCGTTCCGCTGCCGATGTCCGCGGAAACCGTTTCCATTCGCGCGCACACCCAAAGTCCGCAGCAAGAGAACCGGGTTGCGCCACTCGGTTGCTCGGTTGCCTTCAGTCGTAGGATGCTGAAGGCACTGCGGTTGCCATGGCGACCCACCACCACCGCAGCCCGATGTAATTATTTGAAAAACGCCCGCCGCAGCCCCATCCCTCCACCCACCACCCTCGGGCGGGGGTTGCCGGGTACAGAGTGACGCAAAAGTAACCGAGTGGACTTAGCATTCTTGTGTGCCGAGATACGACGTCAATGTCATCACCTTGATGATGACTCCAGCTCTCTCTCTCTCTCTCTCTCTCTCTCTCTCTCTCTCTCTCTATGCCTATCGAGACGACGAAACATTTCCAAGGAGGGATGATGTATCGTCACGCACACGCACGCGCACACGCACACACGGATTCGACGCGCAAAAATGGTTCTACCCGATTTTCGTTACAGCATTCCGAAAGTGTAACTATTACGTACGTAAGAACTTTTTATCGCACGTAGAGCACTATCGGACATTGACTTCCGGATTCTGTCGCGGACTGTACAATAAATATGCGGGCTTCCGCTTCGTAAATTGGTTCGCTCGAAATAATTAAATGCGAAATTTCCCGCCGCTTTTTGAGATAGCGAAATTTTAGTCGCAAATTTTTTACGATCTCCGCGAGAGATCCGTCGAGAGTAGCGGCGACTATTTTCGGGCGAAAATTCAACTCGCGGGGATTCGGCCGCGAGATCCACAATGTGGCAATCCGTAAATCCGCGTATCGCGCCCGTATTGGATTCTGAATTTTTCGGCCAATTTTCCCGGCGATCGGTTCAGCGGTTTAACTGCGGCGTATGCACGCACATACGCTCGTACGCTTCGGATTCTAGCCTTTCCCGGTAGATATGTACGATTGGAATGTGACGAACGAAATCCACTCGACGATTATTACATAATGGCGTTCTTGGATTTAGCAATTTTAGCGTTTATAATATACAAGCATATAATATGTACGCGTATACTCGTATATATCGCGCAATATAAATCCGTTGCGCTTGTAATCAATCGTAATGATATTAATACGATTGCTACCTATACGAATGCAATTTATTACCGCCCATATGCGGCGGCATATACGGAATTTAACGATATATATATATATTACGGTATATATTTTCTTTGCGCTTGTTCCAATCTGGAAAAATTTTTCTTCTTATTAAAATCTTTATTAAAATATACATATTCTATTTTGCTTCCAAGATTTTTTCCCGCCAAATCTTCTCGAGGCAATTTTCAGGCAAATATAGCCTCGAATCTAGAAATGAATTCGAAATCCAAGATAAGCAAAGAGTTTATATTATTAATTCATACATCTTTAAAGGGGTCAGCTTTTTCCAGTTGTCGACCGCTCGTGTATATTTATTAGACACGGAAATATTACACGAAGGAAATTTCTTAATAAAATGCAAGGGACACAAACAATTACGTAGACGTTTATCAGTACTAACAGTAGTGGGAAATTGCTTCTCGGCGCTTTGCTAAAAAAAAAAAAAGAAGGAAAGTGTCATTTATATTCTTACTGTTCTTTTTTTTCTAAAAGAACAGTAACTGAAAAATATAATTTTTTTTTAATTACTTCTAAATTGTATAGTCATCTCTAATTAGAGGACGAGTCAACTTCTGAGTCGGAGTGTACCCTCTACTACCCTCTCCTCCACTTGCATCTACCTGAACGCTTAAGGGTGGGGGACATAACGTGGTAGTCGGAGTGTGGGTCAAAAATCGCAAACGCGAAAGTACGCGGCGACGAATTTCCTGCACCGTAGCTCTCGCCCGCGCTTCGTCACCTCGTCAAGCACGTAAATGTAGGTGCGACTTGTTAAAAATTATAATTATAATTATGTGCCCTCGGCTTGTCGCTACGCGCCAACCATTTTGCTCGATAAAAAGGATCGTGACCTCACTTTATTTATATCTCAATTTTTCAAGATGCGCACTGCCGTTAAGGAAGGCAGAAATTTTATATTTCCGATCGTTCATTGATTCCCTCAACGATATCGGCATTACTTTCACGCGTGCAATTCCTTATTACGTATTTCTTGCAAAAATATACAGTATAAAAAATATATTTTTAAATATCAGAAAATGATGAACAAATTTTTTTTTTACAATCTATCGTACTCGGGGGAAAAAAAATTCCCTGTTGTGTATCTAAAAGTTTTTAGTTAGATGCAAATCTAAAAATAATTTTCTTGAATTGCTAAAAATTTATACAGGAAGCTTAAAAGCGTTGATGATAATGCAGCAAAAATGTGTAACATTTTAGCAGCAATTTTAGTTTGAGCGTTCTACAGAATTTATTTTGATGCTTGAAACAAAGTTATTTTGCAAATCTGTATCGAAATTTTTTACACATCTACTTCAACAAAATCGTTCTTTCCATATATTCCACAATTACTATGAATTTCATTTCGAAAGTAGTTTTCGACTATAGGTATATAGATGCGATTAGAGTAACGGAAACAACATTAAGGTTAGACAAATCGATCGACAATTGGAAAACACGCTCTTCCGCGTATTTCGCGACCTATCTCGGAGAAGACGATGTCGGTCCACGACGGAGAAATGAACAACGGAGAAGGTGGGCCGAGAAGACGAGAGAAGAGAGTGGA
>NW_017304136.1:330321-350501 GCF_001594115.1 Trachymyrmex septentrionalis | reverse complement strand
AGAGAGAGAGAGAGAGAGAGAGAGAGAGAGAGAGAGAGAGAGGTCCGTGGCGATGCTCACTTGTTGCTCGCTCGACTAATTGCCAAGTAATTGGCCCCGTACCCCCGCTCGTATAAAGTTTGCTTCATTGTCTTTAATAACGCCGTGACCTGCGCTAATGACTCACGTCGCATTCGTCAGGAAAGGGAGACGACAAGCACTCAATGAAGAGGATCGACGAAGCTTCGCCCACTGTAAATGCCCGAAGAATCGAAAAGTCGACGAAACGTGCATAACGTTGAGTGCTGCTCTTTTAAATACCTACGTAGTGCGGTTCAAAAGTTATTTATAAGTATAAAGTGAAGTGGTTCGAAAGATAAGGTCACGTTTCTCAAATTGAAAATGCGCAGAAATTTTCACCTTATGAAAGAAATACGTTCGTAGATCATCCTCTCGGCTTGACATGCAGCAATTAGAAGAAATATCACTGCACTCACATTATATCAAATACAATGATAATTAAGACATTTCTTTTTCTATACAAATACCTATGAAAAAGGCCATATTTGATCAAAACAAATCTTGGTGCTTGATAATATTTTTTTCGTAAATCTTACAATTTGAACAAATTGCGCGCCGATTATTTGTCTTGAAACACACGCAGTCCTAGACTGAAGCTGGAGCACGTATCACAAATCAAATTGACAAGCAATAATAAACAGATGCTAATAAACATGTCTAAAATACTATAAAGAATTTATTGTGAAACATATTATCCCAGTCCCAATTTATGACATTACATTCTGCAGCATCAGTCTATAGGATTGTAAAATCGTCAAGACCGATAAATGGCGACCGGCGTGCAGTTTTCTCTAATTGAAAATTGTAAGAATCACGCAAAAATATTATTAAATACTACGCGCAAAAAAATATTTTTGAAAAATTTAAAAATTTATCTAAATACAGATCTAAAAATAATTTCGTTGCAACACATCAAAATACTTAAAACTGATTGCTGGGATATCAAAAAAACTTTTTGCAACATTATTTATCACGCTTGAGATTCCTACGTAATCATTTTGACGGTCCAACAAAATTATTTTTAGATCTGTAATTAATTAAGGTAATTATTTTTAGGTACTTGAGCAAAATTGTTTTTTCTACGTAAGATCTGCTTTGGCCTTCTTTGCTTATTTGTATTTTTTTTATTTACTACTATTTCCAAATTCGTCTATTCAGAACGAATCAATAATACTTATAGTAAAAGTTCAATAAATTAGAAACAGATTATCAATGTCAACACAATCAATTGTATCCTGGTAGAAATTTATGCAGTTTAACTGAACATCCAGTCAGTTACAACCTAATATTACTAATTTCTCTTGATGTACAAAAATACTGCATAACAACAAAGTTAGATAATTGTTCAATTTAATCACCTCAGCTCCAATAAATATTGATAAAATTATGTTCATTAGACATATTTTTGTACGAAACGAAAGCATCTAAAAGAAAAGCGTCGCTTTTCGCTCTGCCCCGCGAAATATTCATCAGTTGACGACGGTTCAGGTTAGGAAATTTACTATTCATATAGACGAAATACAACGAAATGAGCATGTGCTATTTATTGTAATGTTTTTATTCAATAAATCGATTCAGATTCAGATTGTGCGCATCTTTTGTGCCCAATCGAGATGTAACTGCAGACAAAGCGTTACATCTCGATTGGAATCCTAAACAATTTTACTTTTCAGTTACTAGACAGAATTAATGAAACTGTCCAGTAACTGTTCAAAAAATGTATGACTTCTATATACTAGGGATTCACGGACTCTCAAGAACAAAGCGTGTTTACGGACGAGTGCCAATTAAAAAGGGAATCTTTATAAAGGTATACAGAATTAGCGAAAACAGCTTTGAAGACGTATAGATATAATAATAATTAGCATGTATTTTAAACGCGTGCTGTAATGTTTTCGATGACAACGTGCCGCGATAGTCAATTATCTAATTTTTCCAAATTCGCTTCTAAACATCATCGCAATTATTGAAGATCGTACATTCGATAATAAAATGTTGAAGAAACCACGAAAGTTGCAGCATACTTAGCATTTGATTCTACGCAATGTCCACTGAGAATTAACAATTGTCAAATAGAATGGGGAAATTTTTAAGTGAGCGAGTAATTCCTCGTGAAAGGCGCGGCAATTAAAGCGAATAGTCTGTATTTTTCTAGAAGTGCCGGAACAAATCGCACCGTGGAAAATTACAGGGGAAAGAAGAAGGGAGCATATTATCCAGAGATACATTATTAATTCACCATTATCATTTACTTTCTCATTATTATTTATTATTTAGCAAATGTCTGTTATTATCCTTGATTTCTCCACCTCAAGCCCGTGTCGACAGATCCAATCAATAATTATTCAATTTATGAAACAAAAAAATTCCTAACTAAGAAAACGTCGAAAACACAGGAAGAAATTACTGGTAGAACTGGAGTTACGAAAGATAAGCGAGAATCACTCGAAATAAAGATATAACGGAAGTTGTTTGCGAGATCATCACAAAATAAAAACTTGATTTCCTTACAATTTACTCGAGATTAAACTAGACGAAAAAGAAACATTTTGGCTTGTAGGTTGTTGAAACGAGTGTACAGATCGACGCGGATATCCGTGTAGCTTCCATCAAAGCGAGCGGGCGGGCGGGATACCTAAAGGTAAGATGACCGACTTAACGAGGTACACGTGTCGTGCACAGCGAGACACCTCGGTGCATGGTGCGTCACATGTGCGGAAGTAAGAAGCTGGCAGTGTCGTGGCAGCAGAGGAGATCCGTACGAACCCCCCTCCCCCGCCCTCCCCCCCCCCGGGGTAACCAGGGATCCAATCCGTGCGTGATCAGTTGTCCGATCTATTGTGCGCGGAATCGCGGAGTGTGACTCATGCTCCGACATAAGGGAGCCACAGACGTTGGGAGGATTGGAGGATCTACGACGCTCGCGTGATCACCTATTTATCGCACACGCATTACCGCATAGGTATTAATGTACGTAACTGATCGTAACTGATCTCCCAACAGTCCCGTTTCCGGGACTCTCGAGTCGTTTCAATCGCGTAATTTCCACTTATATTTATAAGACCGAAAATTGTTGCGGCAGCATTATTTCTTTCCAGGAGGGTAAGGGTGATTAGACGCACAAAATTCGAGAAATATGGAATAACGAAGAGAAAGAAGTAAAATAATTACTAGAAATACTCGACGATGTTTCAAGAGTATCTAGAAACATTATCATAAAGCATAGGTATAGTATGCACATCAAGATATAGAGCTAATAATGCTAATGTACCATTAAATCGTTGTCCTATATTAAAAACCGAAATTAAAGTTTGCCGAAACTCTCCGGGACTTTCGGCAATAAAACGGTTTATGATGGTCAATATAGGTTTACGATGACCTTTCCTCCTCGTCGCTTGGTGATCATGTAGCATCGTTCTAACAACGGTCCCTCGAGTTGAATTAGTAACGGAATCACTAACGTAATACTTCCTTTAAAATGAACAAAGGAAAATACTTCACATAAATGTATAGTAATGCGCATACTTTACACGCCTCTGACTTTTCAATTGACTAAAGTGATTAATCTCTTCCTTGGAAAGCGCACTAAGGCAAAGTTAACAAAATTCCATATTTTTTTGTATAAAGTTCTTATAGTATATAAGTTTCTTCGATGAAGAAAACCGGTAAAAAAACTAATCTTTCTTATTAGAATGATAAAATAAACAGAAATTTTTGTTTTGTCAATATTCTAATTCACAGGCAGCTCAGATCTATATTAGACAAATTTTTAATTCTGTGTTCTACTATTCTTCTTCTCATTAAAAAAAAAAAAAGATAAAACTTAATAACATTTATATCGTCAAAGTTTTTGTTTTAAAAATGTATCTTACATATTAATTTAAAGATTTTAAATAAAGTTCTGTTACTATTGGTTCGTTATTATTGATTAATTTCGTTTTTCTTTAAACTATATGATTATTGTGAGTTAATAATTAAAGCAAAAATATCTTTTTCATAATGTTATAAAAATATCTTAGTATTATATATTAATTAATTGTATTAATTAATTTTATAATTCTCATCAATTTATTCCATCGGATAAAATCCGAAACAGTAAAAATCGGAATTTACTATAATTTCTTTCCACCCACTGCACTTTTACGACCAACACTGCGTTAAGATATCAACAATATAATAATGAATAATATATTGTGTAACGTGAATTTAAATTTTTTCACTGCTTAAACATTTAACAATTTTTATTACGCGCTAAATTTATATAATGATTACATTATTTCGAGGTAAGAATTTATGCATATATAGACTAGGCATTTATTTTGACAACAAATAAAACTGATAATAAATTAGTAAATTAAGATCAAAAGAAATAAAGAATTCTTATTACGTTTTTCGTATTTGTCTATCTATTATGTAGCAAAAAATATTGAAAACAGAACTAAAATATTAAAGATTAATTGTTCTTCTCAACCTTAAATTGACTATTTACAATTCCATCCTTAAGACGGAACACTTGGCTTTTATAAATACTTATTGATAATTTGAACATGCCATAGATATCCTACTTGAAATTGGTAGTTTCGAGCAATTGAAATAACTTCGAAAAAAAGCCAAAACTGTGTTATTATAAAAAAAAAAATAACGTTTCTGTACAATACGAAATTGAATTGAAAAGAGTTTTTCGAAATCACCACAGACCTCGATGAGAGAGCCGCAAGTTACGCGCGAAATTCCCACGATAAACCATAACCGTGTGAAACGCGAACAAAAGTGATCCGATATTTGTTCTGTAAATAAAGGTTAATTCCTGTAAATAAAGTTTCCTAACAGAATCGAAAAAAAAAAAAAAAAAAATCACGTTTTCTCCCAAAATTCCCCAAGTCGAGCCTTTAAGTTGAAGCTCGAGCTGAAGGAAAAGCTCGCCGTTGAACGACGTGCTCTATCCCAAAATTAAGATCCTGCTAGTATCCACATGTATATATACACGCGTACATGTGGACGGGAGGAACATTTCAGGAAGGACACGGGAAAAAGGATGGATACGACAGGAGCGAGCAGGGTAGTAGACGGAGGAAACGGCCGGAGAGACGAGAGAATCTCAGTGCGACGCGCCCCGCCGGCTAGACGGCATCGTAAACTCTGCCGAGGAACTTTTGAATTTTAGTAAGAGACACTCTCTCCTTCTCCCCCTTCGTTTCTCTCCCTTCTTACCCTCTCTTTCTCGCCCCGATTTCGGCCGGTGCCACTTCCTTTCCTCTCTCTCATCCTCGCTCTCTCGCCTTACTTCTATAAATTAGGGGCCCCTCTCATTCCACCCCCGTCTGCAACCGTGCTACCTACCCTCGCACACTAACGTCGATTAGGGTAACACCGCGTAGCGAGCTAACATATCCTTGGAGAGTCTTACGGAACGGAGTTCCTTACCGGAGTCGACAGAGGTCGCCAGGGAGACAAAACTAATAAAAAATAAGAGAGAGAGAGAGAGAGAGAGAGAGAGAGAGAGAGAGAGGAAGAGAGAGAGAGAGAGAGAAAACGGAAAGAAAGAAACACGATCCCGAAGGGAGTAAGTCTTCTCCGAGTATAATGTAAGAAGTCGATAATTTATTTCTTTAACACAGGATGTCAATGTGCTATTGAATTTGGAGCATCAATCTAGAGCCTTCGCGAGAACAGGGAGTTATCGAAGTATTTGCTTAGGTAAATTTTTACGAAACTGCTTTTAAATAGTAGATCAATAATGATAGTGTATCACGTCAAATCGATAATTAATTTCCACTCTAAATATGCGATAAGTAAAATTCTATCAGAATCGATATGGATGCAAGTTCGATGTTTCGCGGGAAAACAACGATGACGCATCAAGGGGGGAGGGGGGGGGGGCGCAAAAGTAGCAAAAACGGGAAAGTAAAATTCGTACAAGAGATCCTTAAATTATTCATAATTTCCCGTCGGGACGAATTTATTTCGAAAGTGTTGCGGGAAGTTGGAAGCTTCGCAGGAAACAGTTTTTTGGTTCGCGCGAGGGAAGAAACCCTAGTTTCTTTTTTTTTTTTTATCGTTGCTCAACGCGCGCACTTAGCATAGAAACGTCCTTCCGGGTCACAGGTATTCAGATTTTCTATCCCTCTGCAGGCACCCAGAATTCTTTCTCCTTCGGGACACGCGAAGGGTGCTTGCCTGGGGAGGGTGGCTCGAAAGAAACGATAGAGCCAGAACGCGCAAAACGGAAGGGAAGGTGAGCGGAACGGTGGGAGGAGAGATCGGGTAGAAAGGGGCTGAAGGGGAGTAAAGGAAAAAAAAAAAGGCGGCAGCCATAAAGAGCGAGCGGGAAAGAGAGAGACAGCCCGAGAGAAAAGGGGTAGTGGGGAGGGGGAGGGGAGGGGATAATTCCACGGCTAAATATCGGTAAAAATCAATACTATCTCTTTTCCTCGACGCATTGCCGTCGCAGCTAATAATGCACGCAAAGAGCGCAACTCTAAAGGACGATCGATAAATCATTTCTCAACATGATTTTCCGTCCATCGATCGCAGTAACGCATGCTCCCCGCATCGCGAGAATTCCCACGTGCGAAATGCAATGGATAACGATCCTACTTAATCGGCGGAAACATTCGTGATCGGCGAAATTACAGAATTAGAAACTTGCGTTCATACGCTGTTCCGCAAAATACTTGCGATTCCTCTGAATATATATATAAAGTAAAAGAAAAAGGAAACGAAAGAGATATTGTTTATTGATAAAAATATATATCATATAAGAATCTATCCTTTTTCGCCTTATCTGGAATTATTATGAAAAATAAACATATGCGGGTATCAACATGTGCTGTTAAAATACCTTGACGTATATATACGCGGAGGTGATAATCTTTATCAATTTTCTTCGTAATACGACAGTTTGGGAGCCGAGAGTGATTTCAATGCAGCGGAGGAAGTTGGTCTTAAGCGGACGAATACCAATACGACTGACTGTCGTATAGTACGAACAAGTTGCTACCAAGGTAGTAAGGAAATACTCGCGTAAGAAGGGCAAGATATTCGAGCCAGGGGAAACAAGTTGCAGCCCGAGAAAATTATCAACCATAAATTCAAGGCAGGTCGAGACAGTGTCTGATACATGGCGCCTCGTTGCCATTTCTAAGTGCAATGCAACTTATACGCGTTTTCTATGCAGCAGCATTTCTGCGACGCCGTAATGTACTAAATGACGTTGTAAAAACGTTATCAACCTAGTATTTTACATTCCATGGTTTAAGCACCGAGCAAAATCAAATCTATATATATATTATTTAAACACATTTCTAATAATCTGTTGCAAATCGTGTATTAAGTTTTTCTTAAACTATTTTATAACCATATGTGCATAGGTAAAGAAGCATTTATTTTTGGCAATCACTTCGTTTATCTCGTTTTATCAAAATTTTTTACTTTATCTTCATTACAGTTGTATAAAAAAAAAATAAATGTCCATTTTCACAAAAATATAACTATAATTTTATATTAATAGCTATAATTTTTCCGTGAAACAATTGAATTCCTGCGAAACTCGAAACGAATCACTCGTTTTGCCAAAGAAATCCATTCCGAACTGCAGTCCGTTCGGAATCTGTACAACTAAAATATTGAAGATTACGCCGGAGGTCCATCAACGAGTTACCTTCGCGTCTTTCGCGTAAACCTCTTGAAAAAAAAAAAAAAATCCATTTCGCTTGTTGTGCACGGGAATGTTTTTCCGGGCGTAGCTTTGATACTTTTTCGAGTGTTGACGCGATTTACGCCGTAGCGACACGAGGCGTGACTTTGTCTCGCTCGCTGCATTTCCGAGAGAGAAAGAGAGAAAGATCGCTTCACGGCGATCCAAATTTCCGCTTGTCCTTTTCTGAAAAAGCGACGAGAGTAACGGCGTGGAACCGCGAGCTCGACCACGACCTGAGACAAAACGGTAACGAAATGCGCGCCTGCTGCCGCGCCGTCGTCCGCGATCCCCAACGTTTCGAGAGATCTCTTTGCACGCAAAAGTGTAAACGGCGGTGGCGGACGCACGAGCGAGCGTTGCTTTAGTCCGACCAAAGATCCGACCAACCAGCCAACCAACCAACCAACCAACCAACCAATCAACCAACCAACCAACCAATCAACCAACCAACCAATCAACCAACCAACCAATCAACCAATCAACCAACGAATCAACCAACCAACCAACCAACCAACCAACCAACCAACCAACCAACCAACCAACCAACGCTTCCTCCTGCCATCGGCGCTCCCCCCCCCTCTCTCTCTCTCTCTCTTGCCGCCTCTTCTCTCTGTCCGTAGCACCAAAGAAAGAGTAAAAAGGAGATGGGAACCAAGTGGTTCTCAACAAGTGACGTGTGTGTAGAAAAATGATTTTTTATCTACTTTATCGATATTACTGAGGATTCTATCTATACGAGCGATAGGACAGGGTATTTTCAATGTATCGTTCGGTATACATGCGAATAATTGATGCTTCTTTTAGCAATTTCAGTTGAATGGCAATTTGTCGAAATAAAATAGTTACTGAGATATATTTGTAACGCCTTCTATCCATTATATTGCTCCATGTTCAATTATGTAAAAATTGACAATGAAATTGTAAGATAAACTGTTTGTTTTACTATGTTTCTCTACGTCTTGTTTCATATGTATATTTAACTATTTAACTATTTAAAAAAACTTGAAAGAAAAATTTGTAATACAATATTATTGCAATTATTATAAGAATTTCTCTTTCCCAATGATATTACCCGCGAGCGCAATAAAGAATATATAACTTTCCTCCGTCTTACGCAGTCTTACAAGTTTTACAAAAAAAGAATACAGCAAGAAAAGGGGGTGCTTTCACGAGATTTGTGAAATTGCTGCAATTTTTGTGCTACCTTTAATACGCGCTAACTATCGATCCATGCGTCATGGTCGCGCAACAATCGAATCTTTCCTCCATCTCGTACATCTCGTTCTCTGAAGAAATCGACAAAAGAATGGCATTCGAGCGTACTAAAAGGCGAAGGGCGTAGAACGGAGGATGACAAATAATTTGCAGACAGCGGTACGGAGAGATATCGTGAAAAATTAAAATACTGGAAATATGAGAACCTCCGTTCACTCTTTCCCCCTCTCCTCCCTCTGTCCCCCTCTGCCTCCCTCGAACCTCCCGGACTCACCCTCCGACACAACCTCTGCGGGGTGGCTAGGAGGGTATAGGGTGAAAGGGGAGGAGAGGAATAGGAAAGGAGGAGGGAGGTGGGTCGCGTACAACACCATACAAAAGTCCGTGTCACCTCGCGTCGTACAATCCGTGCCAAAAGCTCGTGTCCACTTATTTTATTTCGGTCTTACTCCCGAACAATACGCCGGGGATACTTATAACGGAAAAAAGAAGAGAGAAAGAGAAACACACTCTATCCCGGCTAATTTATCTTACTGCAATTTCTCCGTTCCTCTGGCCGAGGGCGCGTATATGTGTTCTCTCGGACGGGACGGGACGGGACGGGACGGGACGGGACGGGACGGGAGGGGGGGGGAGGAGAGGGGAGGGGAGGGGAGGGGCGACAGAGAAAAGTGTTAACCAAGTTGTGACAGGTGGACGATTATTCAATGTCGACGAAATTATAGGGTTACCCTATAATTTATGTAAGTTAATTAAGAGTGGACAGGAATTGAAATTCATATTGGCGAAACTGCATCTCGCCCGATTTTGTCATTTCAATTTTATAAATCCTCCCGCAGTGACGCGCCATCGTCTCGGCCGGCGGCTACTTTATAATCTTCGTATATACCGTTAATTAGACTGATTAAAGGCAATCTATCGTGCCTCCGAGATGCGGCGGGATTAATGACATGATTAATGACATGCGCGACTCTCGTGTACCGCGAGGCTATAATAAATTCCATCTAGAACGCGCCCGTCTATGCGCGCCCGCACCGATTATGCTCGGACAGTGCATTAATCCTTGTTGTGTGTGTGTTCTCAGAAAAATATTCCGGTAATTCAATACGACGCTATATTGAACGATTTTCCGTCGTTACGGCTATAAATTTGCGCAACGCCGCGCGATGCTATGAAATCGTAAAAATCCCCTTCTGAGAAAAATGCGGAACAATTCCTTATCATAAATTTGCCATTATCGAAACGCGCCTCTTCTCACACGCATTAAGAAAACACATCGATTACTCCCGTTGCGACTTTTATTTGAAATACGAGCGTTATTTGTCTCGAGTAATAGCATTAATTTCTTCTGTAGGAAGGATCGGTCGGCCGTTCCAAGTGCATTTTAATTCCAAAAGAACAAACGCGGCATTTGATATCGCGCAATATTAATTTCCTAAGGCCTCTCGATGGCACGGGAAATGTATGTGTACGTCGAGTCACCCACCCACGTGGCGCGCCTCGCTAGCAAAACTTCCCTTTTAAGTTACGTTTATTCGCGGCTCACCTCGTTTCAACTCCCTCGGGAAAACAGCGGAGAGCTTATAGCACCGTTCGCTAATGATGTTGTTCTACTTCCTACGCATTCTTCATCGACGTATTGCCGAACACGATCCTTTAAAATCGAGCTATGTTTTCGAAATGCGCCGATATCGAGTATCGTTATCGAATACGTTTTGGAGTAACGTATATATGAATATATTCATAAAACGTCAAAGGTTATAAAATGCCGTATCAATACACCGTATATATTTTCCGATTATACCCTTTTAAATCCTTCGTGAATTCCGAGTCACGACTTTCCCTTTCGGAAACTTAACTATATTATATATAGAAGGCTTTTTTTTAGGCACTTGTTAAACGTCGAATTAGAAAAAGCTTTCGTTCCACGAAATTCCAAGTAACATTTCCAAAGATCTCGATACATTTATGCTTTTGAGATTTAATGCTTCAAAAACCTCTGATCTTTAATTTTAAATATTTTTATAATTAGATTTTGTGTATATTTCTTAATTACTTTAAAATCTTCCCGCCATTAAAACATAACGCTTTACCATTTTAAAGCATTTGTTGATTTCCATATATTGTATATTTGCCAATTTACAGCCTTGGCCAAAAATGTCAAGCATCTTTATTATCTATTTACCATTATATAATACGTTTTAGCTAAAAAATTGGCTTATGATATTTATTGTAAATCATCCTTTTTGTTCTAAAAACCCTTTAAATTTACATATAACGCCGATAACCACGATAGAAAATAATAGGTAAAAGAAACACAGATGAATGAATAGAATATGCCTAATACTTTTTGCCAGGACTGTATGCCAAGATCGTATCTGGCTATTTTCTCACAAAATATACATTTTCTTGAAAACTAATTCAGACAAAAGTTATATAGTTCGGAGGAGGACATAAGAAGGTGCCATTTATTTGACCTTGGATGGCGTCATTAAGGTCAGGCTAAAATCACTTTGAATTTTGTAATCGGAATCCCCCTACTGTATATTTTTGCAGCTTATCTCAAGAGCTTTTCAAAACACTATGATAAAATTTTTTCATTAAGTACTTTTCAAGTTATACGGCTTGAAAGTTACAATACTACCGGCATTAGCATTACCCAAAGTGTTCGGCCGAGCCAACCCATTGAATGTTGCTCAAAGTCATAATCTTGAAAACATTTGTTAAGATCCAGGTCACTGGTGGTCACTGGAGGTTGTTTCTCTAATTTTTATTTTTACGTAAAAATACGAAACTGAAAAACTTTATTGTAATGTTTTAAAAATATCTCAACTTCCGCTACAAGAATATGCAATAAAAAATGGAGAGTTCCCTTAAAAAATTTCAAGGTGACCTTTACATGACCTTTGACAACGCTATTTAGGATTAAACTCATATTACTATATTACTATAAATACACTTGAAATTCTATAACTTTTGTTTAAAACGTTTTTCAAGAAAATGTATATTTTTCGAGAAAAGAGTCTGATACGATCGTTTTGTTACACCCGGTATATTAAAGTACCTATGAAGAGGAACATCGCTGAGGATTTGCTATTTCCTATTAAGTAACAATTGTACGGTTTGTCATCGCTGACAACTTTTGTACCTTTCATTTATCTAACACTGAGGAAGATCAGATTAGAGATCAAAACGTCCAAAAACGTTTGTTTTGTCCACGTTTTGTATTGTTTGATTGTATTAGCGAAGATATACCTAGCTCGGCTAGCCTTTGTTTACTTAATAATAATCGAACGTGTATTAAAAACATTTTTCATGCAATTTTATCCTCGTATTTGAAAACGCAGAAAGTTCCTTCGCGTTACTCGCGTACCGCGTCTATCCGCATGTTTGACGCAATCGGTTCGGTGGTCTGGCGGAATTTAGAATATTCCATACATCGACGAGCACGGAGCACACCGTGCGTTCGCACCCACGCACCCACGCACCCATACCGCGCACATGGGCACGTGTAACACGAGCGCAAATGTATCTCCCTTCCTCTTATTCGACGAGTACGTGTACGCCTATGTGTGTCGCGACTATGTTTCCATCGAACGTGTCGGCGCCTAAAAATGACCCCGGTTATATACCGCGGTATTAGCCTATCGTCCCACATGCATATGTACGTACCGACAACTGTTGGAATCGTAACGGATTTTTTTCCGATCCGGTCCATTCTCGCATTCCAGCGCATTCCCGATCGCGCGCATCTCGTAAGTAATTTCGAGTAATACGTTCCGCTTCATTCTCCGATTCGGCCGATCGAATTCAGGGCGCGTAACAGCCCTGGACGGTTGTTACAAAACTATTCAAAAAACTGGTTTCCGACATTCGACCGAGCAACCCCCCGCGCGCTTCTCCGTGTATGTGTATGAGTGTGCGTTCGTGCGTGCGCGCGCGCGCGCGAGTAAGAGTCTGCGAGTAAGCGCAGCGCAGCGCCCGAAGCACGTGATAAGTTAGTCAAACGTATGAGTGTTCCACGTGTTTGTCTCTAACTGGAACAACGGCGATGACGATTCGAACGATACGAACGATTAAGGATGAATTCCAAAGAGCATAAATGTGAGCGTGCTCGAGGAGCTATCAGTAAGAATGTGGACCGATTGGGAAACGAGCAATAAATAACGTCAGCTACCTATGGACCACCTTATCTAGGAATGTCAACACGCGACCCTATACTCTCGCGCGTTCTCGTGTTGTTATCCTCTCTTCAAAAAAATTCTCTACACAAAGAGGGTCGCTTTGACAGAGTCCTTCCAGGCTCCTGACAATATTTCTAACGAATACAAATTTAACTTGTTTGTCGCGTGTCTACTTTCTGCTTCCTCATGTCTTGCAATTTTCGTTTTGACTTTTTAAAGATATTAGAAATTTATGCAGAATTAGTACGTCAATAGAGATGGGGACAATACTTTTCTTTTTTTCGCGTTTCAACTTTTTCTATTTTGAAATGTTTCGACTTAAGAGAATCTTTTTGCAATGTATATATAATATAAGAATAAATTAAATATAGAAACATATAGAATTTTTTTCTAAAAATATAAAATATAGAAATGGGTCTGTCTTCATTAAAGCCATAAGAATAATCGATAAAAAAAATATATTAAAAGAAACGAAATAGTAATAAAATGAATGTAAAGAACTTGAAGGCTACAGTGTACAATAAAGATCCAAGAAGATATATCACTATAATAACTGAAATTATTTTCATACTATGGTTCATTAGTTGACTAAAAAAAAAATTATTCATTTGACTAAATTAATTTCATTCGTCTTTATTTCTTTCCATGAAGAACGAAAGAAACAAAAACAACTAAATTAATGTAGTCAAACGAACAATTTCTTCTCAGTGTTCATATTATATATAGTATGTTTACAGTTTATATTATATAGTATGTTTAACTTAATTTTTTTTATAAATTATTTATAAAATATTTCTACATAAAATCCAGAAAAAAGAGCTACATTTAAAGTAGATTTTCCTCCAGTAAATATATGTATATTGCGAATACGAAAAAAAATATTTCTTCGTTTCTCAGTTGATTTGCTACTTTAAAATGTAGATCGTAAAATTTTACATTCATGTTTCCTAAATATTCTGCAATTCTCTAACCTAAAATTACAGCAAATCAGAATAATAGCAACTTTCACTGCGATTAATAATCATTAGCGTAACCGCTGCTGCGTGCAACTTTCTCTACAAATCGCGCTCCATTTCTCAGTACATAAAATCTTTCCAAAGTTTTCTAGTATAATATGTGTTTATAATTAGAAAATGCAATTTAATTTAAAGTAATATGTTTTTAACGCTCGCGAATATCCATAAGGGAGTTTATCGCAATTCACACAATCGCGTATTCGTAGGAATAATAATTATATATTTGAGTGTATTATTATTTATAGCAAACTTTAAAGTTTGCTTCGTGTCAGAGAGCATAGTGTCGAAACATTAGGTGATTCATAAGTGAACATAAATTATACATGCAAAACAAAGCTCTATTTCAATATCTGTGAGGCTATCAGCGTGTGTGTGTAAACAGGAAAAACACGTTCTTCCCTATAAACATTATATAGCAAAAAGATCCCTAAACTTAGTAATCATAATTATTTTGGAGTAGAATAATTACTCGCGCTTTATAGATTGAAAACATGCAAGAAATCAGAGAGATCAAAACTTACCCTTGATCGAGCCTATCAACAGGACCACCGGGTCCCATCATCGCTGGATGTCCAGGTCCCATAGGTCCAGCCATAGGATGTCCTCCTGGTCCGAAAGGACTTCCAGGTGGTATACCGTACTGTGGTCCGCCGAACGGCTGGCCATGCGAGGGGAAATGCGGATTACCGGCACCAGGTGGTACAAACGGTGGTCCCGAGGAACCGGGTCGGCCAACGAATTGCGGTGGCGCACCGGAAGGTGATCCAAACGGACTGGGCCCGGGCCCGTTGTACGGCGGACCGGAATTATTCGGGGGTGGTGGAAAACCGGTGGAATTAGGTGGTGGTCCAGGACCAGGCGTCGAGGAACCGCTCGGCGCGGGGGAGGCGGTGTATTGTGGCGTCGCCGAACCAGGCGGTGGGCCCTGGTATGGCGGTGCCCCGGCTGGACTACCGGCGCTGCCGGGAAACGGACTCGGCCCTTGAAAGCCCGCATTACTAGGTGGACCGCCTGTACTGTTGTATGGACCCGAGCCAGGACCACCACCCTGACCGACGGAATTGGGCGTAAAAGGCGATGCCTCCGAACCGGGCGGCGGGCCCTTCCAGGAGGCTGGTGTACCGGGATCCTCCAGCGTGGTGGTGGCTGCCAATGGCGTATTTAGGCGGCTACAGCCTGTAAATAGATGAACAATATAGTGACAAATTATACGTTATCGACAGTATATACAGTTAGCATTATGTCTATTTTATATTAATTTTACAATGTAACTGTAATAACTTGATACAAATACAAGAATTAATTTGAAGATTAAAATATAGAGAAATAAAAGATACAAAGAAATGGAAGATTCTTTCATATACGTGTGCTCCGACAAAGGAAACCAACAAACTTCCAGAGATCATTTTAAGCAAAAAAATTCACACAGATATACAAGTCAATTCGGCTTATCGAGATACAGACAATTTTACATATATATTATATGACAAAAAATACCAGATGTTTGCACGTTTTATGTGAATATTATCTCTTAATCATATTAATTATTCAAAATGTTCATCCTCTGCTTTGCTGCTGCTTGCTGCTCATTGTACCAAAACGCTATATCTGCATAATATTTGAGGCACTATATCTGCTAAATATTTCAGGCAATTCTTAGGAATAACGTGACTCACTTGACGTTTTTAAACAGTCTATTAATCGACAAAAATGTAGAAATAGAAATTTGTAGTACTAATAATAAATAATTCAATAACCATTATGATTATTTCTGCTACAATCTTCTGTTGGTACTTTGAATACTCGTCGTTGGGCACTACTGACAAGAATAAATTTTTCATATTTCAATAATCGAGCCGAATTGACTTACAGTGTACATGAACCTTTTGCTTAGAATGGAGAACATACTCTACAAGTATAAACTGGTCTGACCTGGAGATTTTTGATGCTTAAATAATGTTTTGGTGCAAATTTATGTTATGCATATTATCCAGTTTTACAATTTGTGCATCAAAACACATATACATTTCTTATATGTACTAATTATTGCAACAAATGTTGATTGAGATAACATTTTTCGCAATAAATTATTTACAGCTTTCTAAGATGCTTATTAGCGTCAATATTATTAAATTGCTTGTCCATTTAATTATGATCACAAACTATCATAGTTCTGTGTATGATACATTGCACTTCAAGAAAATGATTTCGTCGTGTAAAACAGCAGAACTGAATGTTATGTGTGTATAAATTGACACCAAAATATTTAAGCACTAAAGATTCAACTCAAACCGTTTAGGCTTTCGATACTCAGTTGTGTATTCACTATTACACATTCTTAAGATACTTTGTATATTCTAAAAGTTTGTCTCCTTGTAAAACACCTTATAATATAAATAACATTTTCCAATTACAGTATACGTAGACTAATAATATATGTTAACAACAGCATTAATAAATATCATTGATTTCGCATCAATGATTGATGTAAATCTAAAGGAATATACCTTTCTTATCAAAAATTAAATTGCGCTTGCAGTAGATGAATCACCGATGCCTAAAACTATCTTATTCGTATCGTACGTTCGTGACAGAAAAAGTAATGAAAAGCAGCCCATATAAGTCATAGGAATGAGCTATCATACAAATGAATCTTACATAAATAGTAAAGACTCTTATGTTCATAAGAGCATCGAAGGATTCATCCTATGTAAACAATACTCCAAAGTATAAGCATCATCACAAAGTTTTGCACATTCTTTTCTAATCGAATAAGGAGAGTGGAAAATCACCCTGCTAGAAAGTACACTTGCAGAAATAAACATATGTAAAAGAAAATCACCATTGTTTGTCCCATTGGCCTTCATTGTCCTGTGATCACCCAGCTCATTCCACCCTCACCGATCACCCACTGCGTAGAAATCCGACACGCAAATTGAACGAGAGCGCACAAACTCGTTCCCGATCGTTCTCACGAATGATAATTCCAGGACGGTGACGCGGCTCCGAGCGGTTGTTAGTTGGTGCCGCTTGCTTGTTTTAAGGTTATGTTAACCGGCACACCTAACCTAAACCAGTACGCGACTACACGCAACCAGTAGTGAGCAATAGACAAGTAGACGAGACACACGTCCGGCCGGTTCACGGCTCACGGCTCATGGTTGACGGCTCACAGCTCACGATTCACGATTCACGACTCACGACTCACGACTCACGGCGAAGGCGAAGGCACACTCCAACCAGTACGCTCGCTTCAGGAATCCGCGACCGCGTCGGTCGTTGGTCGCGGCGCACCGCGCGCGCGAGCGAGCTCGTCTCGGTGAAACAGCGGCGGCAACAACAACAACAAGGGCCCGTCGCCGTCGTCGTGCGGCGGTCGCGTCGCCGGCATTTTTCCAACGATCGTCGCTCCGCTGCGCTCAGCGCTGGCCGTGCGTGTCGCCGACTCAGGACGTCTCAGGACGTCTCAGGACGCCTCACCTCGCCTCGGCCCGGCCGGCGCTCATACGTACTCCGACTCCGGCCGCGCACCCGTTCCCAGGCGCGTGCACTGCTGCGACATCACGCTAGTAACCATTCATCCCCCGTATCGTCACATTGCAGAAAAGTTGACGACGTTCCAAACACAAGCGACCTCGCGAGTGCGCCCGCCCGCGCGCGCGCGCACGCACTCTCTCTCTCTCTCTCTCTCTCTCTCTCTCTCTCTCTCCTCTCTTCCGCTCCCGCTCCCGTTCCCGTTTCGCGTTCGACGAAGAGATAAAGAGATAGAGCGGGAGCGCAAAAGGGTTGAATGAGCGAGAGAGAAGACGGGACGAGGAGAACGAACCAACACCACCCAACTCAACAGATCAACTTGCCGGTCAGGGACGTAAGCTGACTTGGCGCGAAATACGAGGGCGACACTCTCTCGCGCGCACAATTGTCCCGTTCGCGCTGTCAACTTCACCGAGCTCGTAGAGGGATCGGAAATTGTCGTCGATCGATTTGTTCGCTGTTGAAAATTTTCTCGCGAATTTCTTGCGAATGATCGCGTTTGGCACGTCACAAGAAATCTCGATGCAACATCGAGATGTACGTACACATTCCGTAGAATCGCAAATAGTCGCGAGAAATCACAAGAAATACAATATATACCGTTACTGATAATAAACGCTCATAATAAACCGATTTCCATCACTCACACGTGCCACGATGTCACCGCAGACGGCAGAAGCGCTCACGGGTATGCACCATGCACTTACGCACGTGCGCCAGGAGCGTAACTAAGCCACACACGCACCTCGTCCCCAAACTGCTCCAGTGCAGTGGCTCCAATGCTTCCTCGCGGACCACGTGTTCCGCCCTCTTTATCCCTCTTCCTAGTTCTCTCTCTCTCTCTCTCTCTCTCTCTCTCGTCTCCCTTCCTCCCGTTGTTCGCGGCGTCTCCGTTCCCCGCTTCTCGCCTTCTCGGTGTCGCCACTCACGCCCGAGTGTCAACTGGATTTCTTCCTCGGCCGCAGACGATAATTGCTATTCCACGCGCCAACACCGAAGAGGGTTGCCATTCTTCCGGTATTTTCCTCCGCTCGTCGAGCGCAGGCGACGGTCGTGGTGAAAAGTCAGGGCTCGCGAGGATCCAAATCTCGTCGCGTACATCCCCGCACCGGCGCGTCTTCATGACGCGACGCGACGCGACGCACGCACGCACGCACGCAAGTACCTCCCCCGGAGGAGAATCGTCTGCTCTTCCTCTACCACCCCTTCCTCCGGCCGCGTGGTTTGTTGTTTCTCGCGCGCGACCACCAGACCACCTCACCGCTGATCTCACGCGAATGGCGACGCGTCGCGAGTCGCGACGCGCCGGCTCACGTCACTGCCAGGCGTCACTGCCGCGCGACAAGCGTATCTCTGTCTCTCCGGCCGGCGCGGACGCCGCGAACGTCGCGATCGCGCACGTTAATCGTTCACGCTCTCTCTTTTTTCAAAACTCTCCGTCGATCGTCCTCGAGGCTAAACAACGTTTACGCACTTGGCGCTCTCGCACCGGTATCGATTGTCATTCGTGTGCGCCACGCAGCACGCTTCGCGTAATTTCGCGGCTATAAGTTATAATTCTCGGGCGGCGCGCTCGACGACCCCTTTCACGACGTCGTTTGCCTCGCAAGAAGCGCCGCGTCGGAACTTGAACTTCTTTCCGTCGCGCTTGACGAATTAGTTTCCCGAGGGAAGGAAAGAAGCAAGTTGCGCGGCTGGTCTCGCCCAAGTCTAAGGCGTGACTCGCGCGAATTTCACGACTGGTTTTCGTATCCCGCGATACGGTTACACATCAGCGGATACGTGGACGCGATAATTCTCGATCGATCGATCGAGAGAAAACTTTGGCAACGCGGTGTCGCCTGTTGCATGCATGCGACATGTCGTGTATACGTATGTGCGTGACAGCAATGTTACGCATTGAAATTCGCAAAGGACACGGAGAACGTTACATGACGCACGTTAAATCGTAATGACTTTCCGTGGAAAGCTTGCCGCGAATCCGCACGGTTTGACGACGCTTCGAGGAGCGATTTTTTCCTTCGCGCACTTCACTTTCGGCACGCAGCGCGTAAGATTGTTCCAGTATATTCCGCAATTACAATCCCATGCGTGCCGGTCCGAGTCGTACATACTTCACCCCGCGTACTCCTTCGGAGCGGAAACGATCTCACAGTTGTAAGTCGTCGCGCGCGTTACCGTCGAATCTCCGCGTTCGCTCCGAAAAGCCACGTTTCCCGTGCAACTCGTGCGACACTTGCGTACGCCAGCGCGAGTCGCGACGCCTACCTCGAAGCCGGGAGAGCGGAAAAACGTGGGGTGGGAATAGAAGAAATAAAAAAGAGAGGAACTAGAGCGAGAAAGTGAGAGAGGAGGAGAAAGATGGCACGAAAGAGACAGAGAAAGGGCAACGACGATCACTACTACGACTCGCCGTCGCCGTTCGCTCGCGGGGATTCGCACCCCTCCCTCCCTCCCTCCCTCCCTCCCTCC
>NW_017304136.1:321478-330237 GCF_001594115.1 Trachymyrmex septentrionalis | reverse complement strand
GTGCGATCGCGAGAAGCGGCCGACAGCTCGCCCCACGTGGAGCGGCTCCCACGAACGTGTACGGCCCTGCGCGCCGAGAGAAAGCTGCACCCCCGACCGCAACGGGACTGCGCCGCGGTTACTCTTTCCTCCCGTCGCCACCACCGCCACCGCCACCGCCGCCGCCGCCACCGCCACCGCCACCAACGTCGTCGTCGTCGTCGTCGTCGTCGTTGTCGTTGTCGTTGTCGTCATCAACCACCACAATATGCGGCGAAAAAACGTCGCACGGCCTCATCCGGCGTGCGTATCAACTAAGGCGGTTTAACGTCGTTATTCTCGTCGTCTACATACAAGCGACATACAGCATCGTCGACAAGGTGCTACGATCGCAGATCGAAAGACCTCTCTATATGCAAACGTACAACGACGCGTTGCCGGCCGGTGCATTTTTTTTTTCTTCACTCGCTGTCGTTCGAAAGTCGCCCGACTCGCTGCCGGTTGACAGTGTCACCCTAAAAATCAATAAGGGGTTCACTCTACCCCGTCGCCCTCCTCCTCCTCCTCCTCCTCCTCCTCCTCCTCCTGCTCCTCCTCGTTTTCCTCCTCCTCGTTTTTCTCCTCCTCCACGCGGCTCCTCTCCGCTCTTTCGCTCGCTCTCGCTCTCTTGCTTCCTACCCCCATGTCCCAGGAACGTCGACGGCGAGGGTCGACCGGTCGTTCAAGTTATAGCGGCTGGACAGCACGTCATTCTATCAAGCGATGATGCAATGCTAAAAGATTCGTTGTTCCCAAAATCCCAAAATTTATACGAGATTGCAGCCGACGTGGAGATGGCACTGTCTTGCGAGAAAATATTTCTTCTCTCTCGCGAAAATGTAAGGAATCGATAAATAACATCAATGCTTATTGTAATAAAGAGATTTGGAATAATACATACACCGGCAAGTATTTTGTAGAAATAATTGGACCGCTCTATCTGTTTTAGGATTATTCTTAAGAAATTGTAAAATTATATAATTGTTCAAATGAGAGCCATGTAGAATATTACTCGCGAAAAAATTCTTTAGACTACACGTTCAATCTACTTGGCGAGATTTATCGCGATGAAAAAAGATTCATAAAATTCTGATGGCGACGCACTCGAGTGCTTTCATGTTAAATTGCGGAAACTTAACGTTGCAGCTTCTCCTGAAAGATTTAGTCCATCCGCTCGAGCAGAATTATTAAAAAATATGCAGGAATTGCTATATATACGTGAGAAAATGCGTTCTTATTTCTACGAGTCACGCGTGTATACGCGCGTACATACATTGTGATGCGGACATCACTACTCTTTTAAGCGGTTATGGTTCCTCGCTCCTTCCGCGACTCGCGAGCTGTTAGTATATATGTAGAATAGAAACACACCGCTAGAAGGAAGATTATACCGACCTACTTCACTGGCACTGCCTGGGAAATTTGGAAGAATTACAGTGCGCAAGTTACGTCGTTAAGGTGCAATTATATACATTATATGCATAACGTTATCCCACGATCTTTAAGATCATTCGTGAATGCAAGATGGATTTTCACTCTCAAATGAAAAATTACATTTATATACACATATGAAAATTACGAGCTCACAAATGAAAAATTTGTGTTAAATTTACACATTTCACGTGCCCCAAACGTGTCTCCACTCAGATCTGCGTGTTGATTTACCACAAGGTGTGAACACATTAGAAGATAAACGTTATGTAAAAATTAATATAAAGATATAATTCTGATATAATTTGAAAACAATTTGTGAAAACATACATATTTCTTCACTTAACATTAATAATACGTTAATTTAGCACGAACTTTTATTGATTTATTATCTTAGAATTTATGTTCCAAAACTATATTATTTTTATGTTATTTCATCGCTCACATATTGTATTATTTTAATACAAAAAAATCTTAAACATTAATTTAACATTAAATATTCAAATAATATAATCAAATTAACATAATTAGATATGTTCAAAATTCAGTAAAAGTCTAACAAAGATCGCTTTTAACTCAAGTACGTATATAATACAATATGTTTCTGTACTAGAAGAAAATTTTTTAAATTGACAATCTAATTTAATTTATATTATAACATCATCATTATTATTATTATTATTATTATTATCATTATTATTTCAGATTGATTGTGTTGCTAGTCTGAAAATAATTAATGCGCAGTCATATCTGAAATAAATTTACTCAAAAAAAATTAATACGTATAGAATTACAATTCCAACATCCAACTTTGAACGTATTTGGCTCTTTTTTTAATACGTTTTGTATTATCAGTCAAAAAAATTTCCGTTAGCTAGGTTTAGAATAGTGTAAGGAAAAATTTAATTAATTTAAATTAACTAATATAATTATGACTAAAAATATAGTTCTTGATTATAATAAGCGATTAATAAGCGAATAAATCTTATATATTGATCAATTAAATTTCAATCACTAAAATTAATCGATTAAATAAATTTTTTGTATGTAATTATGATTGAATCAATCGATTGATTGAGAATCATTAACTGCAAGTAATTAAAACATTAATCGTTATTTATTAATTATTAATTTTTTAGTTTAGCATATATTTAACTTGTGACGATTAATGTATGCAATCACTTTCCTAACAAAATAATTTATCGACCAATGTCGATTTGAATATCTTTTCGATATGATACATTCTTTGATAACAGTTTGCAAAAATTATAAATATAATTTTTGAAATATCATTACAAATTAACAATTAACGATTGATTATTATTTACAATCGATGATATTTGATTTATTGACGAAATTGATCGTGATTACACATATCATAAATTTTTAATCGATTAATTTAATCGACTAGTTGATCAGAAACTTAGTCGAATGATTATATACCAAATTGTTTGACAACTTAACTTCATTAATTGATGACAAATCATGATGACGTATATTTTAAATTTTCAATCGATTATTTTAGTTAACAAAGAAATTAATCGATAATATCCAACACTTTACGGAATTCTGTTGCAAATTACACAGGGTGTCCCATTTTAAATAATGCATTAAGATTTCCCGAAAACTATAGGTAGATATGGAAAAATGTTTCCAACAAAATCGTTTTTGTTATACATATATATTCGTTTCATAACCCTTTTTTAAATTAAAAATGTGATGCTTTAACGATTATTCAAGAATTTAAATTAGTTCACTTTTGAGATAAGGTAACCTGTTTACCTAACTCATTTATGATGATAATTTAAAAATCACACTTTTTCTGTATTATTTTGGAAGTAAAGGAATAATATCTATCCTGCAGTATGGATTGGAAATCCACAAGAGCTGAAGAAAATATGATCGATCAACGTCTTGTCTCTCTTCACGACAGCGTACGTATCAGCTTCCGTTGACCACCGATATCGCGTCTGATCTCGCTACAGATTGTTCAAGGCCGCGTGTCGGGAAATAGGAATACAGTATGAATGAGCAATGGAGCTTACTCCTCGTCAGGTCCACGTAGCGCGAGACGCGGCAGCATCTCGATACGTATCTGCCGACAAGGCGCCGCTGGCCGTGGAGGCGCGACTCTCGATAACCCTGTGATTCGGGGTCAGCACGATCGCCTTTTACTCGTATATACGCCTCGGAGATGGAGGGAAGTCGCCTCTGGCGACAGTCGATGCGTCAGCCGTCCCCTCGACTTCGACGATTATGTCGCGATAAAGAATAGTAGTCGGCGAGTGACACGTCGGCGACTACTCTTGACATTGACGAACTTTCAAAAATCCCCGTCCGCTTATTTGTTGCGAGAGTGATCTTCCGCGCAAGCAGATGACGTGGGAACAATCCAAATAAATTTGTATAGGTTTAATTCGACTTTCTCAATATATAACGAATTGCTTGCCGCGAAAGACTAAGCCTTCTTAGGTGTTACTATATAGGTTTGTACCCAGTTTCGATAAACATTGTCGACCTGCGGTTTTAACCTACAACTTTGTTCCCTTTTATAAAAAAAGAAAAAGAAATAATAAAGCCAATATAAACGTGTCTGCCTGCCTTTTTGGCGTTGCGAATTGTCCCCGCAGCTTATCACGATAACTGAACTATGCGAACAATCTGCGACTTATCTCGAGCTTTATTTGAAACGTTGCTTTAATATATATTAATACATGTTCTATAATCGACTAAAAGTAACATGATATCAATATCATAATTTTGCATTCAACAATGTAACACCATTATGTAACACCATGTGTTATATATTTATTTATTATTGTTGAGTGCGCGTGAAATTATAATATTAATCATACTTATGCAGTAAAAAAACATTTTGTATTTGTGTCAGAAATGATCCATTAAAATTTTTTGCGTTCAATTTTAAATATCCGAGATTTAATTTAATAATGTTATTGTGTTGTTTGAATATTTCATGTTAAATTGATATTCAATATTTCTTAGTGTCAAAATGACACAATTCATGAGTAAGTGAACAAAAAAATAACATAAAAATAATGTTTTCTTAACTTAAATTTTAAGATAAATGAACAAAATGTGTTAGTTTAACATAAATTTTAAGTGTAATGAAGAAATGTGGTTGCTTACAGGTTGTATCAGTGTTATGTTTTTTATATTAATTTCTTTTTATTTCTCACAATATTTGTAATTCTTTCTAACATATATTCATCTTGAGTATTCTTTTTGGTCTACGTGGTAATTAAAGCGATTAATAACAGTCAATGTGTTTTTTAGAATATAAGTTATTAACGTATTTTTTTTTTTAACTTTAATGTTCAAGTTGATATTTTATTTACGGTTTTTTAATTATAAACTCAGTTACTTCAATGAAATGTGTCTTTATCAATGCTTTTTATTCTATGTTAATGATTAAATATATTTTACATTTTATAATTATTATAAAGAGTAAAGATTTTACTTTTCCTAATTTTGTTAATTAAAGCATTTAAAAAGAAAAAAATATTAGAAATTATTGTACTTGAGATAAAAATAATAAAAATTTGATTAATATACACATAATCCTTTTATGTTTTTAATAATATATAACCTCATTATAAACGATTATCTTCACGGCTCAATTTATCCTCGGAGGATGCTCATCATGCTCTCCATAGATAGAGCATATCCACTTTGCATCCTTGTAATTAACGTAATTTTTTTTTTATTTACGAGATATATTAAGAATTTATAAGTACTTCATTATTGAGCCAGATGACGTTTTAAAGCATTTATCAATTGTGTGAAGATTTATATTAATTTAAAGAAAAAGAGTGTCACAACTAGCACCGCTCTATCCTATTGCGTTCGCACGTCGCCATCGGTTCGAAAAGACCCCATACGAGATTCGGCGTGTGATTTCAGATCGAGAAGACACTCTTTGACATTCACATCGCGCGCGTGCCCGCGAAAAATCTCACCAGCACGAAAAGTTTCCCCGATTCTTCGTCCGCGTCTCCTTATCTCTCGCGCGTTTTGTCACACACGCGGATAAGGGACGGACGGGGAATATCTCCCCCGGTGCACACGCACACGTGGTGTGTACCGCGAGGTGAATGACAGTTGCAGACAGTTCGTACACAAGCACGTTCCAGTGACCCTGCTCGAACGGGCAATACGGAGCGGCGCGCGGACGGCGCCGGTCGATCCTTGCGAGCTCGCACATGCTCTCGTTTCGTGCTCTCTCGATTTCCCGCGTGTCTAACCGCCTCTTGTGGCCGCTGTGCGACCCTACCTACCAGCGCAGCGGAATGGCCGAAGAAAACCGCATGCCGTTCAGAGATATTAGGATAAGTTTCATTCATACAAACTTTGGAACAAATCTCGACCTTCGGGAACTGTCGGCCACGCGCTGGCGAAATACGAGAACGACTCTCGAGTCTGAACAACGTCATCGTATATGCGATACGCGGCAAGGATCAATAAATTGCTTTGCTACAAACAATGCGAGAAGAATTACAAAAATATTAACAATTATATAACAATGATAAATGTGATGAAATATATTTATGTTTTAAGTTAGATTCAATTCACAATTAGTTATTATATGATAATAATTACGGCTGCAAGGTCCAACTTTTTTTGTCCAGCTAGAATATTTTCAACGAAAAGTCGGATTGTAAATTCTACGAAAGCAATTGAAGATATTAATGCACCGTTTTATACGCTATGTATAATACATAAGATTCGCGAAAGTGTGGGTATTACGTGCGAAAAGTAGAAAAAAAGTCTCTCAATATCGAGAGTAGCTCGCAGCTATTCCTAACTGAACTCGGAAGCCTCGGAGTTCACGATACACAGAAGCAAGTTGAATTCGTGGAAAGGCACGAAGGGAAGACCAGAAGAAGCAGGTTCGTGGTTGGCTGAACGGAGTGGCACTTGGAGGTAGATGTGAACAAGCACGGCAGAGTCGGGACAGGGGAGGAGGAAAAGGAGAAAGGGAGAAGGAGGAGGAGGAGGAGAAGGAGGAGTGGGGAATAGGTCGATACGGTAAACTATTGTCTGGCGGGTGAAGTGCTCATGAGAACCAGGCGGAAGAGAAGGCTCTCTTCACGCGCAGTCACCAATTTCGTACGAAATCCGAAGACTCGTCACTTCACGTGGTTAAGAAACCTGCATCTTTGTCCACGTGACATTTTTTTCCCCTAATATCACCGCATTTACGGCCCTGTCGACAGCGTACCGCAAACAAGAAACGGCCATTGATATCTCGATACTTCGTCACCGATAAATGATTCGTCAATAACTTTTTTTGTTATAAAAAATTCGCATCATTTCATGACGTATCTCTCAATTAAATACGTTTTCTTCGCTCCAAATCATATTATTATTGCCCGTATTTATAACCAGGCTTTATATTTAAGGCTTTCTTAAATTTATATTTAGATATCTAGCTCTGTAGCCAACGAAATAATTTATAGAACGTTTGAAGATAAATTTAAGGAAGCCTTAAAAATAAGGCCTGATTATAAATACGAGAATATATTATGCATATATTCACATTTTTAACGAGAGAATGTACAATTTTCTTTTCGATTTTTCTGATTCCTATATTTTATCTTCACACGTATACAACCACCTAACGACATCTGTCGATACTACTTCGAATATATTTACTACCGTGTTAATTTCATACATACAATGTTTGAAACCCTTCTGTCAATACATGGATTTATTATCTGATACAGCAGTTTCAAAATTAAATTAAAAATTTTTATTTTTTTATACGAATTTCGTTATAACGCTTCAAATCTTCACTCTTCAAACAATAAAGTACAGTTTTCCATATATTGTACTTTATCTCATTTTCATTTTTATATTTGTAGCGCGAACCTTGTAAAACAATTATACCTGACGGTAAGAAATTATTACATTGGTAGAAGAATAATAACTGTGTGAATGTTGAAATTCTTATTAACCTTTAGAAGGTACAGCGCAATGCTTTTAAATTTTACAGCTTTTTCTTCCCAAGGAGGACAAGAAAATCAAAATAATGTCTATTTGACGTCATATTGACCGAATTTATGTCATTTTGTGGTCATGATAAAAATCTCGATCTCAGATGATCTCTAAAAGAATAACTTTGTATAAAGTTATTCTTAAATCTGAGATCGAAATTTTTATTATGGCCAAAAAATGACATAAATTTGATCAATATGACGTCAAATTGTCATTATTTTGATTTTCTTGTTCTCCTAGGATTTTTAATAAGATTTATTATAATTTATAGTATATTCCTTGCTTCAAAATGTGATATACTGTTTCAACGTTTCACTATAGTAGCTTCCCATCCTATAAAGATTCGATTGCGTAATTGGTCAATTTCTTACGGCATAGAATTTAAAAGTTAGGTTTTTACCCCTAAAATTTCATTGTAGACGCCACTTAATATAATATAATAAGTCGTAAGCCGTAAGAAATCGACTAATCATGGTCGAATGTGAGAAGAATAATCGACTATAATTGGTCAGTTTCTTACAACTTACAGCTTGCCTATACAATAGGTATTACTCTCATTGTACAGACAGCCTATAAGAAAATAACCAATCATAGTCAATTATTGTTTTCATATTCGACTGTGATTGGTCAATTTTTTTCATGCCTTAGAAACTTGAATTTTACGCCTTAAAATTTCGTTGTAAACGTTGGTTGTAGCTCAGTTGCAGTCTTTCATATTTTAGCGACATCGGAGAAAAGTTTTGTCGCCGATGCGAACAAAGTTAGCAAAGATGCGATTTAGATTTATGACATCATAACGTTATCATCATCCATATCTATATCAACATAACATTGCGAATGACGATACACCACAATTACGTGTACGCGTCTATCTCACTCTGTGCCCGTTTTCACAAACGCAGATTAACTTTAATCTCGATTCAATTTACTCTTTGTTTTTTTCTAATTCTAAAGATTAGAAACAGATGAAGAGTAAGTTGAACCGAGATGAAAGTTAATCTACATTGGTGGAAATGGGCATCTGTCAAGTTACAACGCGTTAAGCTGGTTCTACATTAGTCGCGTCGCAGCATCGCAAGCGTTACAGTCCAATCAAATATCAGCACCGAGCTAGCTTGATGTTGATTGAACCTCCACACTTGCGAAGCGACTAATGTAGAACCAGTTTTACTTTACTCAAGCATCTTGATGTCACACACGGGAGAAGCGCGCGCTGCGAAAAACGCAAATCGTCGCTGGCGCTGTTTTTCTCTCTCTCTCTCTCAGCAGTGACTATTCCATTCTTACAATTATTA
>NW_017304136.1:320830-321378 GCF_001594115.1 Trachymyrmex septentrionalis | reverse complement strand
ACTAATGTAGAACCAGTTTTACTTTACTCAAGCATCTTGATGTCACACGGGAGAAGCGCGCGCTGCGAAAAACGCAAATCGTCGCTGGTGCTGTTTTTCTCTCTCTCAGCAGTGACTATTCCATTCTTACAATTATTGCTTTTTAAGTACTTTATTTATGTCAGGGCTATAGCGCAGAAAAATACATAAGCGTAGCTTATATAGCCAGCATAAAACCGTATAGACTAATAATACAAGCATATTATGTAAATCGATATAGCAACTTTATGCTAGATATTTGCTGGTCCAGATTTCATGCTATTACCTGTGCTACGCTTATGAATTTCATGCGCTACTATGTGCTACTAATGAAAAACTTGACATCGAGCATAAGCTGAAGACACTGACGGGAATAATCCGCTATGCATCAGATTCATTCGACGGACATATATCGCTTTATCGTGAATTCCGATCATACAAGTAGAAAATAAAGATTACGTAAGTTGCATGACGTCATAACATGGAAGAGTATCGCAGGAGGATCATTTAGCCGACTCGTTACTTGGCTC
>NW_017304136.1:306798-320730 GCF_001594115.1 Trachymyrmex septentrionalis | reverse complement strand
TCATAACATGGAAGAGTATCGCAGGAGGATCATTTAGCCGACTCGTTAGTTGGCTCAGTGAGTGAGTCGTTATCTTTTCGAATTAAACTTGTACCATACGACGCGATGTCGCTCCGGTTTTAGTAGTCCGCTTAGAGAATAAACTCAACGGTCGCCTTTAGCTTTCGATATTTGCATTTGAAACGCGGCCACTTGTTTTCGCACATACTCGCTTTCCTCTATCTATTCGACGCAACTTTGCTCGTTATTTTCGATTTCGACTCGAGCAATTGCTTCATTCTCCTTGAGCGATTAAACGCTCGACTGTTATACATCCGTCTGTCAGCGCGCGCGCGCGCGCGCAAAAACTTGCATCGCGGTTAGAGCAACGTAAAAACGCGCTCTCGCATAATTCCACGTCGTTATGATCCTTTTTAAGCGCGACAAAAAGTTCACGTCGTATAATTTGATGGGCTCCCGAGCGGCGCGAGCGCGGCGGATTAATAATCGCCGGTCGACCGATCGCGACCATGCGTGTGGCGGAACGTTGGTTACATAAATAACTTTTCCACGCGACGTCACCCGCGATCGGCGATCCACCCGCAAGCTCGCTCGCTTGGCCATCCGCACAAGCTCGGCCTCCTCGAATGGTATTGACGAGAAGAAATTAGAGCGTTCTCGCTGTCGCCTCGACGCGATGACGTGACGATGATGACTTCAAGGGAAAGCCGCAGATGTTTTGGCAGATTCGCGAATGCGGGTCTACCTACGATCCCACAGTGGTGTGATCACTGACGGGAGTGGTTTGGCATGCGGCGATGCGCGATAATACTACAGCGGCCGCGTGTTTGCCGATTGTCACTGGGGTAGATGGAGAGGTAAACATGATTTTACCCCACCCGCACCGCTCGGATATGTGCGAGAATTGGCACGCGGACACCTACTCAGCGTTCGCGTATACTTTCATCTAAAGACTCTATATGTATAACAGAGTCTAGCCCCATCAGATAACAAATAAATTTGAGTAGCTCGTCATTTTTATCAACTTCATTAAGTTAGAATGAGTAAGATAGTATAAGTCGAAATAAGCATATATAAAAACAGGTTTTGTGTGTATGTGTGTGCGTGCTGTCTTTTTTTTCACCCCTTTGATCGTTGCAGCAAACAGGCAGTCGAAAGTTGATACAAATCGAGAGAGAGAGAGAGAGAGGGGGGTGGGAAGTAGGGTGGGAGGGAGGGGGACAGAGAGAGGGGGGAGGAGAGAGAGAGAGAGAGAGAGAGACGGCTCATTTGCGCAACACTAAGTCCATTCTAACAATAAGTAAAATTGTAAAACTTGTAACTTATTCTCGTAAGACTTGTAAGAACGTATCACTAGAGTTATAATTCTAGGGATATACGTAAAACGTACGGTTATTCATAAATATCTACGTACAACCAGCAAGCATCTGTCTACAAAGGCACTACATAAAATTATAAGTATTCCAGTCACAAGTTCTTACAAGTCTTACAAGAACAAATTATAATTGCCTTATTATTACGATTCTGCTTAGAATTGATCCATCATACGATACGAAGGTGTAATTTTTTATTCGCTCTTCACAATTACACACAATTGTCACATGCGATTCAAAGTTAATTAATGAAAAGCAATGTTATTAAATAAGACAAATTGTGTTATATACTTTGCATACGTCGAATGTTGATTGACATTTCTGTCATCTTTGACCTCATCATAATTATTTTTATAGCCATTGAGCATTGCGAATATTTCTATAAAATTTCTAAATATCTTTTTTCTGATTCTACATCGCATATATATTACGTGTAGACAATACCATAGCCAAAATTGGAACATAAAATGTCTTAGGATAGGGAAGTATGATCAATTCTATATGTGTAGCCTATATATATTAATGTTTATACTGTAAACAAAGTATATACATATGAAAATTATTTGTAACATTCTATTTTTATTGAATAATACAACATTTTTATAGTTTATTTACTTTATTTGTTATTATTTTTATTGGTATGAATTAAAATTTAAATAATGACTAAAAATATAAATATATTTGTATAAGTACTTTAAATATTTACGATGACTTACGCAAAGTTTCATTGCAATTCACATTGATTAATTACAAAGATTTAGAATAAATAAATATTTTGTATATTTACAGGAGAAATTAATTTCCCCGTCGCAATGTAACTTTACATAAATCAGTTTGAATATATTTAAAATATTTATATATTTTAAAAAATTGAGACTTTAGTCGCTGTTTTATTATTTCCATACGTTTCTATTACAGCACACACAGATTAAGAAAAGTACTTCTTATTAAAAACGAACGTAAAAAAAAATGTTAAAACGTTAAAAAAAAGTTAAAAAGTTAATAACTTTCAACTTAATTTAATTAATTCTAATATTAATTTTTAACTTAATTTAATTATTTTTAAACTTTAATTTATTAACTTTATATATTTGAATGACACTAATTTTAGATAACATAAATATTATATTTCAGCAACATTAATATGAAATGAGCTTTCGATAGAAAATTATTGTAAAAATTTACTGCACATCCACCCATTTTAAATGTAAATCTTTACGTATATTTTTTATAACAAATACCTATCTAGTTGATCGTAAACATGCGTGAGCAGTACAAGCGTTTCAGAAGAGATTTATTAAGTCAAAAAAAGAGAGATAATGCAAATATGTACCCTTCTTCCTCGTAGGATTTCAACAAAAATGCCTTATAACTTTTATTATAAATAACTTTTATTATAAATAACTTAATATTAATAAAAAAAATTAAATTTACTAAATAATCTATATTAGAATTGTTATTTAAAGTAATCTTATTTTAAGAAAAATTAAGACATTCTGATCTTAAAAATAATTTTTTTCAAAATTAACTTTTCTTTTAACTCTTAAGTTAATTCAATCTTAACTTAATTTTTATTAAGTTAATTTTTATTCCTTCAACTTTTAACTTAATTTTATTAATTTTATAAGCCACACACATTAACTTAATTCACTTCAACTTTAACTTAATTCACAGTTAAAGAAAAACATGAACTTACCTACTTCTGGTTGTAACTTTGACAACATATGTCAAAGTCAAGATTACCGGAGCTGCTTCCCCTGTTCTAAATATTTTCCAAACATTTTGTATCTGGTAACAATAAAACTGACAATTATGAAATGTTTTTTCTATTATAACACAAAAAGAATAAAGAAAAGCAGTCAGATAAATAAGCTGTTTTCCTAAATTTTGAGCTGCCTTAATTTAATCTTTCATGGTGTGTAGTGATACGCCTGCATTGAGAAAAATTTCTGATTGAAAATAAATGAACCAAGAAAATTTTCATCACATCAATTAGAATTCTGGTTATCTCAAGATAGAATTATAATAATAGATTCAACCAGAGAATTCCGATTTATCCATTTTCAACCAGATCATTCCAATTAATGCAATCAAACTCTTTTTCCAGTGTGTGAATGCACTTGTTCATAAATACACTCTCGTCATTCAGCATTCTCTGTAACTCGATAACATTATATATATTATATATATATATTAAACCGGGAAGTAGATCCGCATTTCGTTACGTTCATAAAATCGCAAACTTCAGCTTCTTTACGGATAATTTTTATTGATAATTAAGATCATACGGACTGTGAGAAAAAAAAACCACCTTCGCGACGTACATATTGTTTGTCGCTTCAATATACCAAAAAGCAATCGATTATCGATTCCGTGATTCGCTAATGAAATCGCACAAGCTCGTGGATGATTACCCTGGAATATTCCGTAATGACACGCAAAACAAAGAGATCGAGCGCATCTTGGGGCAGGGGAAAAAAAAAAGAGGAACGAGAAAAGGGAAACGACGGAATGGATGATGAAAAAACGGAATAGGAATGATTTTGCGACGATAAAGTGTCCGCGCAGTCCGCCATCACCGGACTGGTTAAACAGGTTATCGGTTTATGGCTGTCGTAAAGAGATTTTAAATTTCGCGGCACATGTGCATTCCGCGCCGCGGTGCTTCGCCTTCTTTTTCCTTCGTTTTTCAGTCGTTTTGCCGAGTTCATAACATCGCGCGCTGACGGCTGGACCAATAGGAAGCGATCTCTCGATTACGATGATCGTACCCATGGAGCAACGTGTGTACTTTCTCATGAGTAAAACTCCATTCTCGGCATCTTAATTTCTTACCAATTTCATCCGCGATCTCTGCCCCGCGAAGAAACTTTGATATTCTACAGTACGAGAAAAACAGTGATTATACAGCAATTATTAAAGACAACTATACAAGTTTTATACGTAGAATTAAGATAGTTGAATAAAGTATCTATATACATAGTTACAACTATACATATAGTTCGTTCGACTAAAAAACAATAAATACTTCAATTCTATATATAAAACTTGTATAGTTGTACGTTTATAATTGCAAATATGTCTTTTTTTGTAAATATATCTCGCCTACGTAGCGAGTAATTAGCACTTTATAATTCTAATAGTAATAAGAACACAATATGAATACAATTAAAGTTGTTAAATGAGACAAGAAATATTATTAAGACAGAAAGATTATTTAAATTATTGCTGTATTTGTCAATGTACAATACAATTAAATTTCTTCATATTTTCTCAAAAATATACAAGATGTAAGAAAAAAATGGTCTTTTATTGTTTTTTCTCTGAAAAAAAAAAAAAAAAAGAAACAAATTTGAGAGGATTTCAGGAACAGTCAATCTCTCTCTTTAAAGATATAAAGCATAGACATACCGTAGGGGGAGGTAAATATTGGGAAATTTTGTCGAAACAAAAATCTGCAAGTACGCCTTTCGGCAAAGATCTAAAGAGCAAAAATGCGTTCTTGCGATTGCAGAGACACGAGAGCTCATTCTTATTTGGTACGTGGCAATAAGAAAACCCGTTTGTAGTAGATATTTTATTTCCAACTTAGGAACTGAAATGCCCATATATAATAAAAAATATTTGTATCGTAATAATTACTATTATTAAAGTGGGAAAACGAGGGTTATGCTAAAATCGCTCTACTAAGTATACAAAATGAAGAGAAAACTCGCAAAAAAAAAAAAACGAAAAACAATCGTAGACTCTTCTTCTCGAAACATTCGAAGATTCTTCCGCGACTCACTCTCACTCTCATTCAACGGCACGTTTATTCCGTACACTCTCACGCGCGCTAAAAAAAAAAGGACTCGAGATTTATAAAATAATCGCGGTAACAGAATATAAACGAAAAATCATATAAAATCTTCCACGTGGAATTCTTTGCACATTGTAATTATTCTCCTTAATCTTTTTTCTTTTCGATTCGCGTCTACCTTCTTAGTTTTTCGAACTGCAGTTAAGGGGCTCGTCAAAAGCATGTACAAATGACCGTCGCTATCGTTCGATTTCGTAGTCGCTATCTAATCAGTTTTTTTTTTTTATGGCACGTATTCTCATAAAAGCCTTTCCCTTTGCGGAGACTCGACGACGACACTCCGCTTTGCCGTCCTCTTCGTCCATCTTGCAGCGTTCGCTTTCCTCGCCGCTGCAGCGCTGTACGAACCCCGCGATATTACAGCGAATCGTAATCATAACGGAGATCCGTATATACTCGACTATCTCCTTCTTTCCTCTCTTTATACATACGCTAGAACCCGTGGAGTTTCCCTTTAACTTTTTTGTTTCTGTATATATTTATCAGACTTGGACGTGAAGATCTATCTTAAGATTGTGTATGTAGTTCTTTCGGGCGATCGCGCCAGAGATCTCCACTGGTACCCAACAACGCCCGCTAAAATTGTTTTCGAAAAGACTTACAATAGAATTTCTTCGTCGCATAGCACCATGTCGAAAAGCGACGCGACGCGACGGCGTAGTCGCGACGCGCCCGGGTCGCCGGAAGTCAGCCGCGGTCTTACAAAAATAACAACAGTGGTAGCGTCTCATGTCCTGACCCTTCGCGCTGATCGATAATCGATATCGAATTCTCGGTTTCTCGACTCGTTGAATACCACTGGAAGGCTATCGTTAATCAGCCGCGGTCTCGCAATCGGCGCCGCAACGCCTTTGTTATCACGAAAGAACCATCCGAAAAAACGTGAATAATTCATACTCTTGAAAGACATCAATATAGAAATCTGATTTTCTTTTTTTTCGCTAGAACGATCCGAAACGGATCTTTCTTCCTCTTGTACGTCTTACGGTTACGAATGCTTTAACGTTATTCTCATATTTATTAATATTCTTTTGATCAGAGTATCCTAAAACGAACAAATTCTATCATCAATATGCCTACATTTAACATGAATATACCGTCGGTAATTTTTTAAAATCTGTTTCCAAAGTATTGTGGTGGCCCGCGATGTTCGATCACGTTTAGCAGTTCGATCGCGTAACAAGTAATTAATTGATTGCACGCGGTTCCGGATGCTTTTTACAGAGATAAAACGAAGAGCTTACATCGCGCGCTCCCTCACGCTCGACACGGCGCGGCGCGGCGTTAGAAAGCGAAAGATCGTCACAAATGTCTTCCGAGCGAAAAAAGAGACCATCGGAAATGTTGTTGAAGAAAAATATCGTTTTCTTTCCTCCTAAGGAAAAACAGCGATACGACAACATCGTTGGCCACACGAGCAAGACAGCCTGTGTACACTTACTAAACTTAACTTTCTTACGTAATATGTTGAGAGATAATGTAGGATTTGTCTAGCTTAATGATTTACGTAGCTATATACATTATATACATGTCGCTGCTATAACATTGCATGCGTGCGCTTATATCGTTAGAGGTGACTATAGAGCGGTGTGTACGTGATTGTGTACGAGTGTTCCTTTTTTTATTATAATGAAAATTGTCTAGCTTATACACAGTACATTGGGTTTTCGCGAGCGTTACTACATAAGATTTACTCCGTTACACACAGTAAACAATTATACATTCCGATGATCCGCCGGCTATACGCTCGCCATAATTCTTTTCTTTTTTTTTTTTTTCGCATCGGGTTTATCACATGGTGCGCTCAAAATAAATCAAAATGTACATTTGCAAAACGAAAACCGAAAATAAAGACTCGACGAATTTGAAATTAACGTGAATGATACCCTTTTGAAAATATATATCTAAATATGTGAAGAAAAGAAAAAAGTAATTGTTCTCAGGAAGAATTTTTTTTACAACGGAACGGAGACATTAGGAAACTCTAGCATAGCTAGCACAGGTAATGCAAGTTTCCAAATCAGAATATTTTGTCTTATAACATTAATTGAAAATCAAAAACGCGCGTAAACAATTTATATAAAATAAACATATAAAAATAACGATTTTCTGTGGATTCCATCGACTGTCTCCTTGAATATCAATACATTTTGTGTGCATTTTTATCACAGGATTTCTTTTTCTTAATATCGATAATCCTCTAGAGTCTCGTGCAAGGACGAATCCAAGAATCTAATTTCGGAAAAAGAGGGCTTATAATATAGTCGCACATATTGAATATAACGTTATAGTACGTATATACTAATAAAATTATTTAAAAAAATGTTAATTATATATTAAATCTTATTAATTATATCAAATTGAGCGACAACAAAATGTTATGCGTCCACATACATAACAAGGCCCACGTATTATTGCATTTCTCACCAAATGCGCAATATAAATATTTCTTTCTAATCTTTCTAATCATCTATTAGAAATATTTGTAACTAATGATATGAAATATATCATAATTTGAAGAACATATCTTCGTATAACATCTGCACTTATACCGATACTTCATTTTACCTTTGCGCGAGACCCTGTGGGATTATCTTCGTTCTATCATGAATAAACACTGTGAATAAATTTCGTCTTGTTCTTGTTGTTTTAATCGAATAAAAACAACATAACTAAACATATATAGTCTGAACAAATCGCATCACTCTCATCATTATATCGCGTCACTCGCTGATATACATTTCGACAGCGAAGAAGTCCGACGGATCCTTGTCTCTCTAGTAATCGAAGCGTCTTTCGCTATGCCGGAAACCCTAAATGTTGAGATCCCATTGTCTATTTAGACGTTGGAGCGGCCGGCTGTTGATGCGGCGGCTGCCCCGTCATCCCCGTCAGTCTTGGTTGCGAGGAAGCAAGTAATTCCTTGTAATATGCGTTAAATTCCGGCGGTAAAAACGACGACGCGGTGGCAGCAGCTGCGGTGGCCGTGGGCGGAATCGGCGGTGGGAACAAACCGTTATAGAACGTGGAGTAGTACATGGGATCCAGAATTGGTAGAAACTTGCCGGACGCGTTTGGCAATTGTGGCAAAGGAAAGGGAGCAGAATTATTTTGCGGTACCGTCGGTACGAATCCCGATGGTATGCTGGGTAAACTGTGTCGCCGCCCAACCTCGTTCTGCCTGGGTTCCTGATGATGATGGTGATGATGATGCTGATGCTGCTGCTGCTGCTGTTGCGCTGCCAAAGATGATTTCTCGCCCTCGCTAATCCTACGATGTTGATGATCCCTACCGGCCTCCGCAGCCGCTTTCCTCCTATCAATGCTCATTTGTTGTTGTGACTGAGGCAATGTCGTTGCCTGAATTCTAGGAAATGAACTTCCACTATGATTCAAATGATTCAAATTGGGTACGTTTGGTATGATGGGATGACTTGGCTTCCTTGGTGTGTATGGCGAAATCGGCTCATTTCTCACTGTATACTTTCCGTTCACTTGTTGCTGCGATTGTTGCTGCCTCATTTGCACGCTACTTATCGTTCCTATCGCATTTTTATTAGGTGGACTCGGTATTTGAACGTGAGACGGTATGACGTGGTGATTGTTTTTGTGCTTGGGATTCACTAGCGTAATCTCGAGGTTATTCGACGCAATAGTTCGACTGTCAATTACATTTTGGTAGGCAGGGAAGGGTATTCGCTTTGGACAATCGACGACAGGTCTGTCCGACAATTTGTCCTTAGCCACGGGTGAATTCCGCACGTCCAGATTTAATGGATTAGGCCTCTGCACTACAGGTACTCTGACTATTTCTAGACTGGGCCTAGGGAACGTCGGTTTCTCGTTCTTTTGCGTCAGATCGAGAACACCTCCTTGTCCGATGTCGTTGCTGGAGCTCATTTGTGGATGTTGCTGCGAGCGTTGTTGCTGCTGTTGTTGATGTGGATGCGGCGAGTGATATTTTGGAGGAGAGTTCAAAATATCCTTGGGATTTCCATAAACCGTCCTTTCATTGTGCACAAATATCGACCTTGATTGCGTCACCTTTGGTAGTAATAACCTGCCATTTGGAATATTTGGTGGAACAAAACGATGGCTTGATTGTTGCACAGACGAAATCGTTGATGGTACGACGTTCGCATTCGCATACAGTTGCAATAGCGCGGTATTGTTCGAGCTACCAAGATTTATTATTCGACTATTTGCCATATTGTTGTTGTTCATCATGCTAATATTGTTATTGTTGTGATGAACTGGTAATTGTTTAATCGTCGGTATTCGCGGCAGATGATTTTGATGATCATGCGGCGACGGTAACATATGTCCTATGTCGGGTGTCACAGTGACGGATATTAATTTAGGAATGGAGTTGGGCGTAACTGGAAGTGGATACGGCGAGATCGACGGTTGCTTCTCTTCAGTAGACTTCATTGTAGCAGGCAAGGATGATGGCGATTGCTGCTGTTGATGTTGTTGCGGCGACATACCAACACAGCTTTGAATTACGCTCGGTCGCACGTCCAGATCGACGGCGGTAACTTCGAGACCGCCTTCGCGCAAAATCTCGAGTTTACGTTTCTTAAAGCTGGGAATGATTATTTTGTCTCGACTCGTGTCGTTCTCGTTTTCAAGGTCGATCACTTCAGGTGATCTAGAGACTGGTGGCATTATCGTCTTTTCCGCGAATTTCTCGCCGCCAAATAGTGGTATATTTTCCTTGCCTTGTGCCAGTAAAGTTGTTTGCTTGGGATCCAACTTGATCTCCTTCATATCCTTCTCAGGTGGAGGCGTTAGAGTGACGACCGTCGACGCGTTTGCCGCTACACTAGTCACAGGCAAGCCTGGTGGCGAACACGATGGTGGAACTTGTTGGGATATCAAAGGACTGTTGAGCTGCCTCTCCAAGACACTCTGATTGTTACTGGTACCATTCGTCGGTGTTGTGGAGGGTGTGCTATTGGGCGTCGAGATAGATGTATTGGAGGATGGCGGTGGACTTGGCAGTTGGCTAGCTTGCTGGCTGGAAGGTGTCGCATTATTGGCGATTATTGTATTCAAAGATTTCAGGCGTTCCGGTTTCACTCGCACGCTACGTAACGAGGATGTCTTGCCGGTTTCGGCTTTGGGTTTCTCACTCAAGAGTAAAGTCTGCAAGTGGGAAAAGATATGGTATGAAAAAATTAAGTTGCATTAAGCATAGTTTCGAAGTTAATTAATTAAAGTTAGTGCCAATTACCGTTGTTGTTGCTGACATTATTGGTTGTAAGGGTGGTGTTGTGGTCGCAGGAATTACATCTATTGGTGGAGGTGTCTCCGACATATAGAGCTCGCTCGGTTCCTCCTTGATGTCTAAATCTTCGGATGCACTCATACTCTTGGTACGTCGTCCGAGATTCAGTCTCACTCTTGTTTCTTCGCCTCGCTGATACCTTTCGTAAGGTAACAATAATCTGTAGATACAACAAAATCTTTTTATAATTTAAACGCGTATTTATAAGGGATTAACAAAAAAACCATCTTTATAAATATTTGTATACAGGATTGTATTAATGTTCCAATAAAAACAATTGCGTGATAAGAATCCGCTAAAATACTTTACCTTTCGTAATGTCTACGTGTAATAGTCGCTGCGCTAGTAGAACCCGTGTTACCACCGATGTCATCGTAGATGGTTTTCCAAAGGCGCCCAGCACTGACAGAGTCATAACCACCAAGCATTTGCACTTTTGTATAAAACAGGAACAGATCGACTATGGAGAGAAAAAAAAAAGATTATTAGAGTCGTAAGCACGAAATATCGTGATATATATTTTGCGAGAAGGAAACCCTGCTGTGTCTTAGCTCTTTGCAGTCTGGCAGCCAAATTGCTGCCGGAATTGCGCGAAGAGAAATTTGAAAAATCAGAGAAATGGTCTGCCCTTCCGGTGGCAAGTCATCGGATAGAAAATCCGAGGAAAAATAACAAGATACTGACTCTGCCTGTAGCCCAGCAGTGGCATCTTTCCGACCGGCGTACCCCGAGAGTTCATAAAACTTTGCACGTCGGTGATGAACTTCTTTTCTTCCGCGCTGGTCTTCCTCTCGCTCCGCCGTATCCCGGACGAGGGCGGTCTCCCGACCGTGGGTATTACCAGGCTGGTGATCGCCGACGTACTCTTCGACGTCGACGCCACTGAGGCTTCGCTTTCGTTCGACGATTCGCCCGGCGAAGCGCTGCGCTTTTTACGCTTTCTTCGTGGTCTACCTTTTAATTTCGGCGCTGAAAATCACAAATATCATCACGTTAGATTTATCTGAAAATTGCATAAATTTTAATGTATGTTTTAATTGACGAAAACGTCATATGTGCAGCTTTGACTATACAAATATGCGTCTCGTAATGTAACAATCGTAAGATATATATTCATTACTAATGACGATAAGAATAAATCGCAAAATATTTCAATTCGCTTGGATTTCTCCTTCTCGACGAACAACTTGATGGTTATTCAAAGAGATTTGTAAAATTTATTATACTGAACAATCCAAAAACTTTCGTATTGTACAATATATTCGTATCGTATATCGCATATCACCGTTAGACCCGTTTTCACAATATATGGTTACCTGAAGATTCAAGGTAACAGATTCATCAATGAAATTCATTCATGAATTTGATTTCTTGGTTACCTTTAATCTTTAGGTAATCATATATTGTGAAATCGAGCCTCGGAGAGTTTACAGAAAATTAATCATTTCATAATCTTGCATCTTTTAACTCTGCTGGCAGGCTTGACAAATTTCTATATTTTTGGAATAAAAAAAGTCTATATCAATATAAATTTTTTCCATACAAAATTAGTCCCTTTTATTAAAAATAAAATAAACAGAAAATTTTGCTACCAATAATCTAATTCAATATTCTAGTATCACTCAGTATAACTACACAATTTAGTGTTAACTGATAATGCATTTTCCAATTTAAGCTTCATCTAAAATAAAATTCGTAGGTAATACAGTATAGATTAAGAATCAATAAATAAATTAATTTTTTGTCACAAGATATTGAATAGTAAAAACAAACCAAATATGTATAATATATTGATAAAAATTTTGTACAATATTTTGCTGTATACTATCATGTATTTCTCATGCAATTAGAAATTAATATACAATTTAATAGCGTGTGTATTATCTCCAAAGTTTCTGTTTTTACAAGTGTATTTCACACATTAATTTTCATTAAAAAAGATTTTACTATAAGATTTTATTATTGCTATTAGTTTATTATTGTCGGTTCGTTTGGTTTTTCCTTTTGAACTATCGTAATTAATATCTTACTGCATAAAGTATAAAAATACATTTTTTTAGTACTACGTATTAATCGTTTTCATAGTTCCTGCCAGTTTATTTCACTGGAACGGTAAAATTCAGAATTTACCACGGTTTTTTCCACCCACTCGACTTTTCTGGTCAACTCTGCCTGTTGGCCTGTTCAAATTTACTATACAATCATATCGTTTGGGTCAATAATTAAAAAGATGTAAAAAATAAAAAAAATTTTACAGAAAAAAACTTTTATATTAACCTTTCGCGTACAGACGGATGGATCGTTTGTGTCCTGAATTTAATTTTCATCACTTTTACAAATACACAAAAATTATTAAGTGATTCTTACACACACTTCAATATATTTTGTAGAAAGTACTTACAAAGTTGTGTTTAAAAAAGAAAAGGATAGAGATTATTATTTTGCCAGGTGCTTCTCAGGTATTATATTGTATTTCCAAGGAAAGAAATGCGCAAAACAAGAATGACTGCGAATGACCTAATCTTGTGTATCACGCTAAAGATTAACAGCGAAGGCTCGAATACTAGAAAAATATTGAAAATAAAGCTACGAGCTAAAGCTAGATGTTTAATGTTAATTATAATTACCGTTAATATCTAGCTAGAGCACGTAGCCTTTTATTTTATTTTCATTATTAAAAAGTAAAATTGAGCCTTGATTAGTTCCTTATTTTCAATTTATCAGAGAACAAATTTTTAAATAAAATATTAGTAAGGAAAAAAATTATATTTTGAGTCAAACACTCAAATCCGAACGGACCAGCGCAGCGGGATTAAAATTGCGATGTGTGTATTCAAGTACGTAACATTATATGTGTGATAGATACACGCGACGAATTAAACAAACTTATATTCCATGTAAAATAATTTGTGTTTCAAGCACTATAATAATGTTTCATTAACGTCGTAAATACGATAGTAAGGCACGTAAACACGATGAGCACACGTGACCTGTTGAATACTTTGTAGTGACTACAAGGTCAAGAAGGTATTTATTTATTTGAATGCGGGACAACACGCGCAAAATGTTATCGACAAACAGACCGGGACGTCGAAATGACTCGAAAGTTCATAGTAACGCTATTTGTAACGATCGATTATTCTCTGGTTTAACTTATTAACTTCACTATTTATTCAATGTTCCTTATAACAAAATCTCTCCACGTTATCAAATCCAATCAACGCACGTTTCGTTCACATTTAATTAAGATGTACTTTAATAGTAATAATCTGTAAGCAATATTCTTGAAATTGCAATCGCACGACTTTGTAGAGACATCCGATATACGTTTATATATTTCATTCGAGTTATATAACGCACACCGGTGATTTTCAGCCAGGTCGACAATTGTAGGTGAGACTATCAGGCTA
>NW_017304136.1:300715-306698 GCF_001594115.1 Trachymyrmex septentrionalis | reverse complement strand
TCATTCGAATTATATAACGCACACCGGTGATTTTCAGCCAGGTCGACAGTTGTAGGTGAGACTATCAGGCTAGTTGTTGACATTCGACTATCAATAAAAAGCTTACGGCCGATATTCACAGTTCGTTTTCATTTCAACAAGATTTCATCTTAAGCAATTGTTTCATGCCAATACGGCTCTGTGATTGGTTAATAACATCTTGTGATTGGGCCGGTCCTAAATATAATAATCGGCTATGAATATACCGGCCTATGTTTTTTTCGGAAAGATAGGACGGAAGATGCAATATCTTAAAAATCGATACTTGAAAAAAAAAAAAAAAAAAAAACTCGACCACGTGCTTCGAACTATTTTGACGGTTAAAAGATTAACACGTACACATACGGCACACGTGCGAACGCGCGACACGATGTGCGCATCCAACAGAATCGTATATTCGCGCGGATACGAGCTTGCAATAATTTCCTTAGAAATTAACAAATACGTGTATTCCACTATCTTACCAGGTATGTTCAGATAAACCACTTTATTATTCCGAATTCTCATCACAATGGCCATTGTTTCCGTAGTGAAGTTTCGAACGACACTCACGATTATATAGGTTTACTGTCAGACAGGCGATAATCGCGTAACCTTCCGGCGTTTTTTTTCTCTTTTTTTTTTTCTTTCTTTTTAAGAAAAGTGTGGACAATGTGACTTGGCAAGGCGAAAATATACTACGAGCACGAGGATGGATGATAAAGAAACAAACGAATCACAGAGTCGGTCGTCGAGCACGCGGGTTTTTCTCGCCGGGAAACTCGACGAATTCGCGTAAGTGTGAACGTACGAATCTTCAAGTCCTCCATTAACTGCTGATCGATCCAATTCTAAAGACGATATTTTCCATGAAGACGCGCAGTTGACGAGGATTCGGATCGCGTGGTACAAGTTCGTCGGACTGTACTATTTGCACTATCGCCCACCCGTCGCCGTCACACATCGCACACGTACGCGCGTACGCGCAATAATCGCTACGCTGTGCACGAATCGCGACGTCGGGATGGACGGTGCCCGTACGCGTCGCGATAAAAGCATCGCACGCTGGCGATGAACCAGATCGCGCGACCAAAAAAAAAAAAACCACACTTTGATCGCGAAGAAAAAGCCGCAATTTGATCACGGTCAATCGAAGCCGGATGATGAAGAGAGGTACACTAATCGGTCGGCAGCTAGCGAGATCGGATTTTCGACGCGAACGTCAATACGGCAATACGTTACGTGGCGTGGAGCGGGGTAGGAGGGGGGGGGGTGGGAGGATTGGGGCTTTGATTTTTTCGATCGGTCGCACGTCGCTCGCGGAACGTCGCTGAACGAATGCACGAATGCACGCACGCACGCACGCACGCACGCGGCACGCGAGTCGCCGTCGCGTTCGCGTTGTCGGTGTCGGTAACGAGCGCAGGATCATGCGTGCACGCGGCCACGAGCGCTCGCCGGTTGCCCCCGCTCGAATGTCGAATTACGCACGCGGCACGGATGCGTCGGAAAAAACGACGAATGCGTGCCCGGACCGATGACGGCGAATTCGGCCCCCCCCCTCCCCCTCCTTCGGACAAGGAGAGATTTCGAGCTCGACTATTCCGGCTTTCCGTTACTCCTCGGTTTCGCGTCGCGGCCGCCGCTGGGCCTTATCCCGTCCATCGCATTCCCTCGCGGGATCGCTTTTCGCTTTTTCCGCATCGTGCGAAACGCGAGCGCGATCCAATGAAACGCACCGTTGTCGCAAACCGCCGGCTTTGGTTTTTTTCCCCCGTAGCGCCGGCGCAGGCTACGAGAGTCGGCACTCTCACGTGTGTGTTGTATCGTTAAGCGAGCGAGCTGTTGCGTTCTGTCGATCGGTATCTTTGTGTTATCTCCGTGTTTCATCCGGCGTATACAAAGAAGAACGCGCGAGAATCGAATGTAATATCGCTCGTCTCTCTTGTTTTATATGCTCGGATTCTTCTCGACGAGCGCGTGCGTATGTACATAAATGCGCAAATTGAATCTATTATCGTGCGCTCGATTCAAGCGAAGCCTTAAAAAATATAAACATTATTGCAAAAAAAAAGACCTCTCTATGAACGACGTTGCATCGCAAGGATATCGATCACAGTTTATTTATTCGTTATTAAACAGGAGAATATTAATTGTATCGTGTTCCTTTACGAATGACTGAGAGGGAAGCTTTTAAAATATTTAATCGAAACATTCTAAAATTACCTTCACAAGTCTTCTCTGTAGTTAACACAATTAAAGTATGGCGTTTCATATTTTTCATCTATCTCTTTTTTTTTTTTTACATTAAAGTATAGCCAATATTTACAATAAAATAACATTTATTTGAAAAAAAATCTCAAGTCAAAATTGTGTGAGATATTTAATAAATTATAATTATTAAAGTATAAGATAGATGAAGCAATTTATAATGAAAGATGAATAAAAAGAGAATACGTAGAAGCTTTTTATTGATTGTACGTTTTTCGAGAATTATTTTCAATGTGAAGATATTATGCTGTGCTTTAATTACGTATTGCTTAGATTAATTATTATTAATAAATAAGTGCAATTGAAACATTATCGCCACAAGCTTCTAGTATTAAAAAAAGCTATGTCAGGTTTTTGTAATTGTATAACCATTTCTTTCGGAAGATAAGTTAATAATAATGATGTCAGCACTTAGTATTAATAGACAGCGTATTCTCTGTGTGTGTGTGTGTATAGTGACATATTATATATAATATAATACGTTCGTAGTATCAAGCAAATAAACTCCAAGGTTGCACGTTACAAGCGTCTTTATAAGTCAAACGCATACACAAATGCCAGCAGCAAATTAAATGTGTGCAAATACGAACATTTGTTCGTAAGCGATCAAAATAATTTTTTTCAAAAAATATATGCACGATTAATAAAAAAGTTTCTTCTACATTTTTCACTTGTTTTTCTCTTACCAAAAGAGATATCATTTTTCGGTTGTACGATGATTTGCCGAATATTCCATATTATCCGTTATCGTGTAAATAAATATACAATAAATCGAAAGAAATCGTTTTGCAAGATTTTTTTTACGAACCGAATAGGTAATTTTGACTCTTAATACACATGTGATGATTTTCAATCCTTTATTACACATGATGAGTCATTCGTGTCCCAGTTTAATTTTCATCACTTTAACAAATATTATACAAACATTGTATTAACCCCGTAGTAGGCGTGTGAATTGACTAACATTATATTATAGTAGGCGCGTCGCGGCCATTTTGAAATATATTTGTTACATTAGGTTTTATATATATATATATATATATATATATGTGTGTGTGTGTGTGTGTGTGTGTGTATATATGTATTGTAATTACACTAATTACTATAATAATTATTATAATAAGTAACAATTAATAAAAAAATGTTTTAATAATATTTCATTATTACTCAATTACAAAGGAATATAATATAATTACTGGAAATAATTTTATTTATATGTATAATACATTTTTATTTTTATTTTATCTTACGGAAAAACATTAACAAACGTTTAAACAAATTGAAAGATACAGATGGAAAATGGAAAAATGACTGAGACGCGACCGTTCCCGGGTTAATGAGTGATATGCTTTAATATCTTTAGAAAGTATTTGTAAAATCATGTATTTACAAACACATTGTACATAAATATTATAACTAATTACTTAATGCTCTCAATTTTTCAAAGAAAAGAAATATGCAAGACACGAATGACCCAATTGTTATGTACAGTGAAGGTTTAAACTAAAAAAGATATACATCGATAAATGATACATACCCAAGTGATTACACAGCAGCTCATGAGTCTCGAGATCCGGATAGTCAAATGTGTCTCTGCAGAAGAGCACCTTGGTGCCTGGTGTCGCGGTGAAGCCCCCTAACGCGGCCGCGATGGACGAGCACAGCCAGGAGGGCTCGGCACCTTCGAGTCTACGTAGAAGTGCCCTGTAGCGGCAATATCTAGGATATGAGAGTACCACCACTTTCGTTTGGAAGCTGTCCGATCTTTTCAAAGAGTTCAGGTTGCTTTCGTATTCCTTCTGCTGTTTCTCGACGTCCGAGAAATCGATCCCCGGATCCGTCAGCACCTGCGGCTGCGGCATCTCGTATCTGAGTGGACTAGTCCCCGGGGACGACGTCGGGGTCGTTGGATAGGACACTTCCCGTCCCCACGACCACTCCAACGTAGGTGAAAGCCATGTGACTAGGTCGTGCACGCGGACGACTACTTTTTCTGAAATCGTCAGCACCTCGTCCTGCAAAGAAAAATATTTCTCAATATACAATGTGCAAATTATCGAGATGGAATTATTTAAAAAGTATTTATCACTAGGGACATTTTATCATCTGCGCAGATAAGTTATCAGATCGAAATCAGTAATAAATAAATATATAACATATAAATATTAGAAAAAATAGTTAATTATTATATTCTGTTTCCTCGTTTGAAAGTAAGAGAAAATAGAGTCCAATTCATAAAATTCCAACGACGAGTAAAAAAATTGCTATATATTTTCCACGAACTTCCTCCGCTTCATCAAAATTAAGAAACGATAAACAATAAAATTGTACTTTTAAGAAATACTTGAAAAATATTTCTTAAAAATTACAACCAAAGATGTTTGACCGACGGCTAAAACCTTTTAAATGTTGTTCAGAATCGTGACTTGGATAACATTTGTCAAGATCAAAGCGAGGTTCATTGCAGGTTGTATCTCTTATTTACATTTTTACGTAAAAATGGATTTTTCTGCAAAAATAAGAAAAATAATCTCCAATGTCTTTGATCTTAACAAATGTTATCCAAGATATGATGCTGAACAACATTTAAGAGATTTTAGCCATCAGTTAGATACATTGGGTAGTGCTAATGTCGGCGATATTGTAATTTCCGAGCTTTATAACTTAAAAAATAACTTTATTAATGTTTTGAAAAGTTCTTGACACCAGCTATTTAGACATTGAAATAAAAAAATAGGATATTTCGTTTAAAAAAATCGATTTGATCAGTACATAAATTTTAAACTATACAACTTTTGTATGAAACATTTTTCTCAGAAATGCTTACTTTTCAAGATATTTAAAGGGTCCGGGACTTTTCAAATACCCTGTATATTTTGCTGTATATACATATTTTGATGTTCAAAACTATTTTCGTTCTCATGACTTTGTTGCAGGCATTTAAATTTTACAGTTATTAAAATATAATTAAAATTATTATTTTGTTTTTTCCTAGAGAATATACATACCTACGTAAAATATCTAACTTAAGTACTTATATCTCTATTATTCTAAATAATATAAAGAATAAAACTATAAAATTTCATAATTTCGAGAGGTACTGGTATAATGTAATGAGAGTATTTTTGATGTATATGGAAACGTATGTGAAGAAGATTTCAAGATTGAAGAATAACTCTATTTTTTGTAATAAAACTGATTTTTAAATAATATTTCTCTATAGTTATTTAATTATTTTACATGTACAAGTATTAAGATAAGTTTAGCAAAAATCAATAAATTATAAAATATTTGATATACTTTATTCATATTTTAATACACATATAAATAAAAATTATTAAAAAATTATTATCAGTAACCTATTGATATATTATTTTGCATAAAATATACTATATGTTATAATAAAAAATAAAATATAATATAAAATATGTTATAATGAAAAAAGTGTTGTTGAATTAATTGGAATTCTAACAAAGCCAAACAAAAAGATACAAATTAAATACTTGTAGTTAAATCTATCAAACATTCTAGTCGGGATAATCAGAAATTCAGTTACAATAGCCAAAAAACTCTGATTTACATGATTAGAATTCATTTTGAATGTGTTTCTTGTTGATATAATAAGAACATTTTTCTCAATAGAATTTTAATTTTTAAATGATTTATTAATGATAACGAGAGAAAGAGAGAGAGA
>NW_017304136.1:284572-300615 GCF_001594115.1 Trachymyrmex septentrionalis | reverse complement strand
GAGATAGAGAGAGAGAGAGAGAGAGAGAAAATTTCTTTTATATACTTATATTCTATATATTAATTGCTTTTTCGCAAAGCTTGATTCAATTGTTAGCAAAATCGATATTTTGTAGTATAACACAATATAGTAACAATCAATAGCTAATATATTATTAACAGAATTATTATTTTATGAAATAAATGAGACTTTTATGTTATTATTTTCATGTAATAAGTGTTAATTAAACATTATCGAGAGATCGCGAACCGGCATGCGAAGTCAGGATTTTGGCGGGAAGAAATTTTTCCGGTAGAACTCCTATTTACCTACATAACATGGCTCTCTCATCGTATTTGGACCGACTTTCAATTGGGAGCTAGCGACTCTATAGGGAATGTCAGGAACTTGCGCGCAAAAGCTTTCGCGGTGAGATGCAACTATTTACTATCGGGGAAGAGGGAGGAAGATGAGAGTGTGTATAATAGTCTTTCCTTTCTCTATCTATGTAATACATATATATATATATATGTATATAATCCACGCGATATAAACCGTGGTTTATGCTGCATCTCGAGTGCATCGTTATCTGCTCCGCCTCCACGATAATTTAATTGTTCGCCGGTGCTTGCAGAGCGACGTCATTTTCGCCAAGTTTGACTTATTACTTGCCCCGTATGCCTCTGCTCTTTCCGCATTAGACGCATAAATTATTATCGCCCGTTCGAGCAGAGTTCAAACGTTTACGCAACCTCAACGATACCATATGTAATCGAATGACTTCATCATAGCTACGTATATATAAATTTATTGTATTGATTATTAATAAATTATATCTCATTGTTTATTTCTGACAGTAATAATTGAATAAGGTAAGTGACTCAATAAGTGAATGTGCTTAGCGATTGAAAAATCAACAATATATTTGTATTATTATATTTGTTAATAACAAGCAAGAAAGAGAGAGAGAGAGAGAGAGAGAGAGAGAGAGAGAGAGAGAGAGAGAGAAAGAGAGGAGATAATAAATTAAAAAGAAATTAAATATTTTGTTTCAAAATAAATATTTAAAAAATATAATTTGATTGCAAATTATTGCAAAAAAAATATGTCTATTATTTGAAATGGTCGCAAGCATAGTCATATTTTCATTCATCATTTCGAGTAAGACGTAGTGTTTATATTTTGCAATTTTAAAAAATATTGTACTATTTACATAAACATATAATATTTTTTTACGATTGTAAGAAATTGCAAATTAAATTAAAAAAATTTCAGTTCTTATTATTCAGTTCAGTCATTGAGCATTTACTCTATATAATTATACGCACATCCATGATCTATTTAATATGAATAACAAACTGTCTAAATAATTATGCGTTTAATTTAACTTTTTGCAAAGAACCAATAACAATTATTATACAGATATGCACAAGTTTATTTCGAAGCTTTTAGCTTTGACAGGAAAGAAAAAAATAATTTTTCTCGCATTTCCGAACGTACTTTCTATAGCCACTGACTCTATATAATCCAATAAATTTTCCGCACGAGTGAAAATCCGCGCGCTGTAAGAAAGACACACTCTTTCGGTAATTGTGCAACGCGGCAAGCGGAGCGTGATTTACTTCGTATACGCCCGGGGCGATTTTATATGGCGGCTAACGGAAGATAATTTATTGACGTTGCAATATCCATCGGACCGAAGTTCGGAAACTTTATTTATATACGTTGATATAGGGTGCGGTCCATTTGACGCTACAAATGCTTCGAAGCTTTTGACTGACCAATCGGAAGAAAGAATTTTACTAATTGACCAATCAAATAAATCCTTCAAAGCATTTGTATCATCAAGTGGGCCCATAGCTTATAACGTTCTATTTGATTTGGGAGCCACTGTGTGTTGCTCGGGTTATACTTTCATCTTTTAGCTCTCTGTGTATTCGTCCATATTCCCCCTTCTTCTCCCCAACCCTACAGCCCGCTCCTCTTCACTCTTCTTCCCGCCCTCGTCCCAGAGTTCTTCCAATAGTAGTTTCCCTTCTACTATAACCTTTCTACCGGTCGGCTTCTCTCTCCCTCTCTCTCTCTCTCTCTCTCTACTGTCATCCTCCCTTTCGCTCTTTCCCCTCAACCCCTTTCTCGCTCTCCGTCTTTGTCTCATCTCGCCCTTCTCTCACCATTCCTCCTCAACCCCCGCACATCCTCCTTCCCCATCCTACCCACGCGCCTCATTCCGTCGTCCCCACTTATTCGCTCGCTGTGCTTCTCCCCCGACGTGTGTTTCTCTTCTCTTCCCCCTTGGCTCGCGACCGGCGCTAGCGATGGGCCCGATCCAATTCCCCGCGAGCTGTAATTTTCAATCGATTCACAAGCAGCTCTCGTCGTCGAAAGCCATCGACAGACATTAGAATAATCGCTGTCCGATCTAATAATTGAATCATGCTCGCATCACTTTTCGTCACTTCGCGTTAACTCCTTGCGCGACGTTCCGTTAAATAAAACTTCAAAGCATATTTTCCGTTTGAGAAACAGATAATGTGCCTTGGAAATTCTCTTTACTACGATGATATTAAATTTACAAACTCGTTTACGTCAGTTAATCACTCTGCCGAAATTATTAATAATTCTTTAGAATTTATTTCTATTGTAAAAAAAACATAGCTGAAAATAAAAGATAAAAAATTTCATTTATTTTGTATATTCCCTTTACATATTTTATACATTTCAATATATCAATATTTAATATGTACATCAATATATATGTATATTCGATACATTTTATATTTAAATATATCAAATTTTATTACGAGACTAGCTTAAAAATATTTTACCCATGTTGATCATGTATTGGATTGAAATAAAAGTTCGTAGTGCTACGAATTTCACAATTCAAGCAGCTGTAACTTTGTTAAAAGTGAAGGAAATTTAAATAAAAAAAAGTTTTTAAAACTTTAAAATCTACTTTCGAAAGGTTATTACATCTTTGAGTTTCTGTAAGTTTGGTAATTTTTGTCTGTAGAAAACTACGAGCAGGATAAAAATGGCAATTAAATTATTGTTTACAGATTTTGTATTAAGATCCTTCTATAAGAAGTCTGCCGACGAGCATCAAAATTGTTAAATTACTTGTGATTATTACTCCGGCTTCGGTTTAGGGTTGTGTCCCAAGATCGACGAACACTCAGCTTGAATTGGAAATTGTATAAATTCACAAAAGAAATATGATTAGGAACGAAGAACCGTCTTGACCGAATATGGCTTTTTCGCAAAAATGGAAATTTTTCTTCTCATTTTCTACCTTTTGCCAGGCGCCTGAACAAATTTGCAAAAATTTTCAATTTACCAACGTGAAAATTTTAAGTTTTCTCTACAAAATCGTCTTCTAAAAATGTTTCTCAAATTGTTTGTTACGAGTTATCGCGGATTAAATAAAGGGAGCATCTTGACTTTGATTACTACGTAACTCTGTCAAAAAGTACCGTAAATTATAATTGAAGAAACAGATTCTTAAAGCTGAAACTTTGTTCTATCAAATGCTAATTACGCCAAATTTTTGTTGAAAAAACGCGTAGACATAATACGAGTGAAGTGGTAACGTAATAGTGCTACAAACTTTTGTTCCAATCCAATATTTACATTATTTGAACGTCACTCGGCACATGTTCCGTAAAATAGTAATTTTACAATCGATTAAACACACTAATCCATAATGGTGGAATTACTGTAAGAAAGGCGCGCGCACAATGTGTATCTTACTAAAAATAATTCGCAGTAGGCTCTATTCTATGAAGCAATTTTTAATGCAAGGAATTAATTCTACGGAAGAGAAGGTCGCGGTTAACCTTCCGTATCGAGATACCACAATGGAAAAAAGTATCGGTACCGTTTGAATCCTGCTTGATCCCATCGCTGCGTCCTACGCGTCCGCGCGTGCCAATTCGTCCTGCTTCTCTTCTTTCCCCTTTCTCACCCTCTCCCTCCCTCCGTCCACCCTTCTCTCTCGTCGCGAATATACTCAATATTGAAAATAAACCTTGCACGGGAGGACAGACGAAAAATTATGATTGAACATGAAATATATCATGAGATATATGTCGACGTGAAATCAACCTCTACGAAAAGATTGTTATAATTCTTTGTCATAATTTATTCAGAGATACGTAACGTATTCTTAAACTATCTTGACATTCTCCTGACATACTTTGTGAGCTTGTCATCTTGAAATTTTGTAGAACTGATGCAAACATATTCTTTTACTCTGTCACAATTTCCATATTCTCGGAAATAGTTTTTCATCAGATAGAAAATTTCTTTTATGTTTTGAGAAGTTCATTATTGAGATTGGCTCGTATGAATCGGAAGTAAATTTTTTCGAAATTTCTTCACTTTCAGTTTTTATTATGAACTTCAGAATTTCTTATTGGACGATTTCCTACGAGTGTTCGAATTTTCTCGGGAATTTACGAAGTTTAGCAAGACGGTTATTCTACTTGCCGAACATGATTTCGCTGATCGATTGTTTTTGTCCGCGTTTGCGGCGGCGCGGGCGCCAGCGACCGTGAGTTTTCGCCACAAGCACGGTGTAATTCAATTTTGAAGTTCGCAGAGTCGTGGATTTAACGGAAAACAGTATTGTTAACGGCATGCGAAACAAATGTATCGGTTTCAAGTTAGAGTACAATACTTTGTCAAAAGTTGGTCTCATCGTGTGAAGCTTGGCGACACGACGATATTCATTCCGCATATCCGCATTAGAAGAAAAAGAAAAAAAAAAGGGAAATCCATTGAGCGTTCTTATATAGCGTAACGGAATTTTTTTCAGAAAATCTCTTGCTTTTCCACGTAAAACAGTTACCACGACAACGGTAATGAATCTCGATGAAACGCGAGACTGCGAGATTTCATCCGACTTTTGTATCCCCTTGACTTCCGCATTTCGCGCGAGAAACGGGAGAGCGGTGTGTAGACGCGTGTAGGCATCGTCACGATTGTTCTAACGCGTGACGCGTTTGTAGCCGAATCCGACGAGGCGACGCGAGGCGAGGCGACGCGACGCGACGCGACGCGCCGGCTGCAGTCGAACCCTTCGGCGCGGCGGCGACGCGGTGCACGCACACGGATACGCGCGAGGGCGGATACTCGAATACTCGAATACTCGAATACTCATACGCCGCGACAGCGAGTCCGCGCACCGCACCGCGACGCCCCGTGTGTCGAATCAGAGTGATAATGTATTCCGACGTTGCTACGGCGATATTCGTACGAGGATGTGTGGCCCTAAACACACCGATAACCTAACCCAACGTCAATTCGGTTGACAACGCAATTAATACAAAGGAAAATAACAACTTTTTCTTCGCAGTGGAAGGAACACTTTTTTTTCAATATCTCACACACACCATAATATCAGCGTTAAATTGTCAAAAGAAAATTAATGATTTGTCGTACCTGTGTATCGTTTGGAAATCTTTTCTTTGAGTTTGGCTAAGAGTCGGATGACGTAACGACGTAACAATAATATACGCGATAAATGTAGTTATGTAGAAAAATATATATGCAATCGAAACGATTGAGGGAAATAGTACTCAGCGATGTGTTTTTTTTTTTTATTTTCGTTAATCGTTCGATCACATATTTTTCTACTCTCCTCTTATCGCGGATATTATTGTTAAATTTATTTATCCTTTAGTCAAATTCAATCAACGGAAAATTAAAGAAATATACATACAAGTACATACCATAAATTATCAGTTCCAAAAATTATTGATTATGTCATTTCGATTTATTCACGACATACATATATGAGATGGTATCATTAATACTGAGTGGTATGAGACGTCGCAAACGATATTTCGTATAACTGCTAGCATATATACTAAAGAGTGGGATGAAGACGGAGGGGCTTAAGCCAAGACTTGGGTGGAGCTAATTATCAATATGAGAAGAGCGGAATAGAAGAGCGAGCAGAGGGAGGCAAACTGCATCATTAGGCTTTCAAAGGAAGCTAAAAAATTTAAGAGACCGAGAGATTACATTTACCTAGAAATTGAAGGAAATTTATACATTACAAGCAATTACAAAACTGATAAACGGTAACTTATAAACGATGGAAATCAAAATGTTATTTTAATATGTAATTGGATATTTATCTTTCTTCCTTCTTAATAACTAACATAGTATTAAATCCTTTATTGAAAAAAAAGACAATAAAAGACATCTTTTAATTTCTAAATGACCTTTTGCATACACAGTAGTCGCTGGATATAATTTTACAAACGTATCTTATATCAAGATATAAATAAAGGTGAGGCATGTCCACCATATTATTAGCATAGCCACGAAAGTTTCTATCTGCGTAATATCATCTCGTATCCAGGACTTCTTTATCTCGCGCCTCTCACCAAACTTCTTAAATGGGCTTTTGTAACTTAAATGAAAATAAATTCCAAGAGAGAAACGTGTTACGAGTGAGAAAAGGACAAGAGATAGGCGTGTATACCGGGAAAATTTTAGTTTACATTTCAGCGTGACGATGTAAACGATGTTTTTGTATACAGTCGTACGCGATTGTAATTCTTATCGTTTTCGAGTTATCTAAAGCTAGTCATGTAAACTCGAGGCATAAGATATAATTAAAAAATAATAACCGATTAAAATTCACGTCGACCATTCGACCACCGATAATAAATATATGCTCACAAAACCCTATTGATTAGATAACTCGTCTTTGTATTTTTTAATTACGCTCCGATATCCGTTGCGAACCGCATAAAATTCACTGTACAAATGACTAATTGTAAAATAACTGAAAAAGGAGAAAGAAAACCGATGAAGAATCAGAATACAGAATAAATCCGCGATACTGCAGTTGACATATTCGTCGGGCGTACATAACACATTCATACGCAGAACGGGATATGTAGCGTCTCGGCGCAGTGGTGGTCAATGTCTTTATATAAACACACGCAAAACCGAAAGTAATTCCATTTTGATGAGACTTGCGTCACGTGTCAGCAAAAATATTAATATACGCATTACAATATATTTACAATAATATTGTAAAATATCAGGGTTGTTGCGAAACAGAAAAAAATTCCTTTTCCCTGGCTATTGCCAAAAAAGGGGCACCAAATAAAAATAAAGATAAAAATATTAAAGGTTTTTTTATGAACTACAATAAAAAATAAATGAAAAACATAATAAAAAACTTTTATAGTATTTTTTTTTAAACATTTTTAAGGCGAAAAGTTTCAATGTTGTGCTTTTGAAAGGAAAGTATTTATCTTTTCGTATCTATCTCTCCGATATCTTGAGAATTCTATCAAACATAATTTTTAATTTCTTTATTTTTAATTCCTTCATTTCATCAAATAACCTTTTTTCTTAAATTTTTCTTTACCCATTTTGAGTCTATTTTGCTCTTTTAACAGAATTAATAGCGATTTAGAAAAAAAATCTCTTTTCTTGTTTTTTCGTTTTTTTTAATTTTCTGATTTTTCGTGGGTTTCCTAGGTTTTCCTAACTGATGTTAACCCTGAATATATAAGTATTTATAATTAAAAAAGATCAACAAGAAACCTGAAAGAAAGAATTTATGATCAAAAGCAGATTGACAAAATGGGAAATTAGAGAGAGATAATAGAATTTTTAAACTTTTTTACAGAATTTTTCACAGAATTTTTACTTTTATCATATTTTGAATTTGGATAGGTAGAATTATTACGTCGAATCGAATGGAAGCAAGAGACAAATAACATGTTCGGTGCAATGTATTTTTCGACAACATACGAGTGCATGTTGAAAGTTTGCATGTATTTATCTGCATCGCACGTTTGTTCTTTTAAAAGCTAACAATACGAGGCAAAATGTAAACCGAACACTTTTGCAATACGATCGCAACAATACCAGCATGATTTCAATGTGCCGCATAGAGACGAGCAAATACAATTAGAGATAATAATAAACCGTTGTCGAGCGAAATACGTTTGTCGCAAAATTAAAAAAATAAATGCGTTGACAGGATCGATAGAATTAATCAGAATCAACGCCAAGTAATATGAATCAGCGTTATTGAGAGCCGCTGGGAAGCATAAATCACTGTTAGATTAAACCCTGGAGCACGCAGTAGTAGATGGGCGAATAGTATGCTTTCAGGAAATATAGGGTGACCCAAAAGTTCCAATCCATACTTCATTGATCTGCGAGATAATGCGCCATTAGCTGATGTCGAGTCAAAGTGAACATCTATCAATTTATTTCATGGAATATTGTTTCAAATATTATTACTATTATTATAAAATAACAGTAAATAATTTACTTGTTCTAGAGGTTTGAAAATATGTTTTCTAATATATCTATAATTAATTAGTAAGTAATTTCATGCTAAATCGAATTAGATGCGACTGATTGTTTTACGCGGCATCATGAGTTGATTAAATAAAGATAATTATTACTATCTTTATAAATATTAGATAAAGATAAAGATAAGTATCTATCATCAATTGTTATATTTTCCCAAGAATATTTTCATTAGAAATCTGTAAGTGAATCTGAAATCGGACATTTTGTTCGACGGATAACTCGAAAGTAATTTATGAAACATTGCAAAACTCATAGATTAACGATCGATTTTTCCTCGTTACGCAAAGCAATTGTTTTGTAATCTTTTGTAATTCGCTCGTGCGGAACATATTTCCAAAATTGTAAAATTACTATTAAACGGGGCAAATAAAATCAGGCCGACAATTAAAGCGTGCGTAATAGAGACTTCTCGTCGTCGAGCAAAAGTCGAGCCTTAATTCGATAAACAGTGATAAACGGGTTTTTGCACAATTCGACTATTCTGAATAAAAACAGAACTACCTTGGTATATCGTGCACGCGAGCTCGGGCTAAAAGGAATTTGATTATGCTCGATGGTTTACACACGGTGCTTCTGGATCGATGCAGCCTCGTGGCTCCCTCCTTCTTCTCCCTCCCTCTCTCTCCCTCTCTCCTTCTCCCCCTCTCACTCTCTCCCTCTCATCAGCCCTCTTCGTCTCCCGTCCGTTCCTCTCCTTTGCACCATTTGCCCTTTCGCCTTTTTCGTCCGTTGCATATTATATATAGCTCCAAGTATTGCCGTGTAGTATGCAAATATGCACACGGACGTGCACACAAAAATATTTTTGACCGTACTTCTTATTTTAATTTAAATTTATACCATACCGTTTTCTATGTGCAGATAACGATATAACATCATTCTCGCTGGCGATTCGATAAATGTTAAATGGTAAATACGGTTTGTGCCAACGATGCGGTATGCCAAGAAGATGACGTTGAGAGGAAAGTCGTTCCTTTCCTGAGCTGCATGCATTTTAATATGCGGTACATAGAAACTTCTCTATATCGTGTAATGTAAGGGATTAACCAAAAGTAACTCGAGATGTATTTCATTAAACTGGTAGGAAACGCTGGAACGATTAAACATAATTGATTACAGTCCTTCGCCCATGCCCTTATAAACAGAGCTTTATTGATTAATTCATATACGTAATGTCGCTTCACAAAGGCCAGTTTATAGCATGCCATTAAATTATTAAAATCACACACACACGCGCGCGCGCGCGCGCACACACACACACACACACACACACACACACAGAGAGAGAGAGAGAGAGAGAGAGAGAGAAGGGGGGAAGCTTATTTGCTAATAAGCTTTTGGAATGACAGGCTCGTGTCTCCGAAATTAATTAAATTAATATTTATCAGAATATATTATATAAATGCTAATACGATGAAGAGTGCGGAGATATGTAGCGATCGATAACGAAATAAAATGTGTTCGTTATTTGCGTCAAATTTTTTTCATCTTTCATCGTAGACTATAATTAAACACATGCAGCATTTCATTAATTAATGATAAAATTGTACATGTCTGTAAAGTTTCGTTCAAACTACTCATAGATGGAGTACCCAGTGCGACGTTCGTTTCTTCCTGTATAAGAGTCGTGCCGAGAACTGCAATAACAGAGGGGTCGAGCAGTTGCTTCTTTAATTCAATAACCTCGTGAAACTGATACGAAACGTCCACATTGGAAAATTGCAGCAGCGCTCTCTCTCGGCGATCGATACTTGCGCAGCATTTCAGATTAAAACGGACAGCGATTTTTTTTTATATTCACTCAGTTAATTTAAACACATTTTGCAGAAATTACATTATACATAAAAGTTACATATAATGTTTGAAAGAGCGATGTTACAAAGAGAAAAATATACGTAGGACAAATATCATCGCTGTAATGTGTATCTATATATACATATTTTTTTGTGACCTCCGTCCTCGATAAATCACAAATGAAATATATTATAAAAAAAAGATGATGAATCACAAATGAAATATATATCATAAAAATGACGCAGAGGTATTGAGATTTTATCATTCCGCAAATATGAGCGCGCGCACGCACACATCTCTGAATATAAATTGTTATTGATGATCTCTTCGAGAGGAGTGGATTCGCGCGGCATTAGTTATTCAGGCGTAAATAAAAGACGATTTTATGAGAAGATTCCGTTTGAAAATAAATTTAGTCGAATATATTTTTGAATTTCCACTCCGGCGAAATGTCTGACTATATGAAATGCAAACGAGTATATTCAACTGCGCGCAGCGATTGTCGACCGTCGTCTTTCTGTCTCCTTCTTCGCTATAGATTGTCGTAACCATGGGATTTCTGAGAGCGAGTGAATTATCGTACTAACGCTTTAATTATCCACATCAAAGTGTATTTTCATGCTAAAATACGTTTGTCTTGACAAGTATACAGATTAATTTAATTTAAAACATTGGATATAATTCCTTAATTGCAATTTTTATATACGGAAAGTATACGTTTTTGTTAAAGCATTAAAAAAAAACTCAAGTAAATTCAGATCTGAAAATAATTTTATTGGAGTATGTCAAAAGAATTTTGTACGAAACACTCAAATATGACGAGTAATGCTGTAAAACATTTTTACATTCTAGCAATCAGTTTGCCCTACGTAATTATTTGAATGTAATTCAAGAAAATTATTTTCAGACCTGTGTCCAGCCAAATTTTTAGACATTTTATCAAAATCGTTCCATTAATTCATATAAATGGTGAGTTTTGAATAAATTACAACTTAAATTTGTACAAAAAGAAGTGCAATTTTCCCTTTGGAAGTAAATTAAAAAGAAAATTGGATATATATGGAATAAAAGCAGCACGAGATTTTCGAAAGAGAATAGCTCGATAGACAAAGAAAAGTTCCTACAGAAAATTGCTGTGCAACTATTAAATGAGATTATTCGGCAGGAAAGATGAGAAAGAATTTTATGATTTCATATGCTTGCTATTTTTTTCTTATTATATGTAGTCATTGTATTTTTAAAAGTGCCAGATAAATTTATACGATCACGAAACATGCATTTCGTGCAACTTTGTTGTCGTTATTGGCGAGACTCGAAACGCGCGAAGGCCTTGCCCGCAGCCGGATGAGAAAGCGTGTTGCAGTCGATGCACGTATTTACCGATACACGCGTGTTAGTATTCACGCAAGGTCAAGATGATTCGTGCCTCCGATTGATCATATTCTTTTACAGCTCTTGTTACCATCATATTGTGAAACGTCGTTTCAAGGACGAATCTATACGCGCGCAAAAATGTTACGATTCGCGCGACGTCTTTAAATGAGACTTTTCGGATTATCCGTACTTTTCGATACGCGTTTCATCGTGCAACGAAACTTCACGCGAGATTAATATAATGTTAATATAATAAACCAGTACGTACATCAAATCGGATGTAGTTGTTTCGCCGATCGTGGATTCCATCTCATACTCGGCAATCTCATACTCGGACATTGTAAGGCCGTTCAAGAACAAGTTTCGATAAGACGCGCGTAGGTATGCTCTTCATTTTCTTTCCGCGAAGAAGTGGTGCCGAGAATATTTTAATAAACGATATTGTATGACGGGAGATGTAATGCGAAAAGAATTGGAGGCGTTAAGAATCAGCAGAACATACAGAACGACTTGAGAATAATCTTTCTCATCTTGAGAGCAGAACTTTCGAACTTAAAAATACGATATATCCGAAAAGACCAGTTTTGCTGAAGTATCCAAAAGTTTAACTGGATACACATAGATCTGAAGATAAATTTTGTTAAACTCATCGAAATAATTCTGTAGAACGCTCCAGCTAGAATATCAACATTTTTTTTTTGCAGTATTGCTTGAGTTTTTTCTACACAAATATTTTGGTGGATTAACAAAATTTCTTTCAGATCGGTATCTAATAATAGCTAAATTTTTATGTATTTCAACAAAATCATTCATTCTGTGTAGATGATGATAGGGTATATATTGTTATCTTGTTATTAGCGTGATTTCAATTGCGTGTTTGACGCAGAAACTTATTACCGTTGATCGTTACAGTAAAGAAATTCCAAAGTATAACGTGTCGTACACGGTGAGAAATTTGAATTGAAATAAATAATACTAATAATATATCTACCATTTCTTACAATTATCACTGTTGAATAAAGAATTATGTAAATTATGCAAGGGTTATATAAGGGAGATATTTTATCTATGACAGTCGAATTATCTCGGCGACGAGCAATTTCATGAATATTTATGAAAATGTACGAAAGCGTTACTGGAACATGATGTATCTCGCTTGTTTCAATTTCCGCACATAAGATTATTATTTGTTTCTATTCGAAATTACAATCGTAATAAGAATTATGTAAAAATATACAGGGTGTTATCGCAATCAATGTTTGTTGAAAAAAATCGAGAGACACAAAACGCTCACTAATATTTATAAGAGATACTTTCCGTTTCAGTTGTGTCTTTAAGAAAATTTCTTTAGTAAAATAAAATTAGTTAACAATCTCGCGTAAGACATACATTACACCTATGGCTATTATTGGGAAAAGAAAAGTGAAGAAACTAATGAAAAAAAAAAATTTTCTTGCGTAAAAAGGTAACAAAAAAAAGTTCTTTCCAAGGGGATATATAATCATGCCGCTTATTTAAATTAAAAATCCCCGCGTCCCCAGTTGAAACAATGCCCGACGTGACGCCATTACCGCAACTCGCCCTTTTCACCCGTATATATACGCGATAATCATCCCATTGTGAGCAATGCCGGAAACGGCGTAATGCCAGGATGTCTCGTCTCGATCTTCGAGGCAATTAAAAATGGTTCAGCGGCCACGACGTTGCACGCGGAAAAGCGCAACGGACCGCGTGAGAACCACTTTGTTTCCTGTTTTAGATTCCACGAAAGGCGAATCGGCATAGCTCAATCGCTAATTGCGCACGGAAGTTTTGCTAATGAACTGATATGATAACGATAAGACTTTTTTTACTCACGTCGGCGAGTTACGAAAATTTTAAAAAAATTAATGCAAATGTAAAACAAAAATTTAATTTTTTTTTTTTTTTTTGAGAAAATAAATTAATTTATGTTATCTAACATTGTATGTGTTTATACATATAAAGAGATAATTGATAACAATAATAATATATTGTAATTCTAATTGAAGACCTACATAGTCGGAAAATTTGTGTTGAAAATATTTATGTTACGTTTCACGTTCCACCTAAATTTTTGTGTTAATTTAACATAAAATAAATATGTTAAAAAGTAACACATATATACAACAATAGAATGAATATTATATATGAATAAAAAATTAACACAAAAAAGTAACATTGAGATAATTATAAGCAAAATATACTTGTGGAAGCATATTTTCTAATAATGAATAAAATTGATTTTTATAATATGTTAAATTAATATATTTCGATAAAATTAATGTTTGCAATTTGTTAAGTTAACATATTTTATTTATTTCTCTTAGAATTCGCTTAGTTTTAAAATACATTATTTTTGTGTTAATTGTTTACTTATTCATGACTTGTGTTATTTTAACACTAAGAAAAGTTGAATAGCAATTTTAATTCAAAATATTCAAATATAACAATAACACAATCACACATCACGTTAAATTAACACTCGCATATTATGAAATTTAACAAAAATTTTAACAAAGACCGATTTTGACACAAAAACGTAAAATATTTTCTACTGTGTAGGAGAAACCCGTGTAAATAAACGCGATGAAAAGTATCTTGAATGTATACTAATCACATCTTAGTGAAGCTTTGACGATTGTATGACCGGCGGAAAACGCGTTTCGTCGAACGCCAATTAGGAAGCGGTTAATGAGCGTGGGCATTAATGAGGCTAATACTCAATCGGAATATCGGAGTAACGTGCTTCGAACGTGCAAGATGAGGAAAGTTCTTGTAACGGCAGTGACCGAACCTTTACGTTCGCCATCAAGTTGAAAGCTATTCTATAAGTCTCAAACATAAGACTACATGCATAACGTGATGCAGTCATGCAACATTGGTGCAGTGCTATTCCTGCATCATGACTCGTTCCAGTGGTTCTCCATCGGTTTTAAAACAAATTCGATTAATTCAATTCGCTTACATTTTGTTTTCGTGTATACATACGTTTGTATAGACACGCAGATGTACGAAAAAAAGCTATATAAGATTATTAAATATTTTTATATATTATTAATTTCAGATTTTTCTGAAATTCGCGTCAGATATTTCTCTGATCTTACATACATTTATAAGATAACCGGACCCTATTTGGGGCCTAGTATATTCTACCTAATATATTCTTCTCACTATTTATCAAATTGTAAATTTAACAAACTGCTGTTGAACAGTCTATTGAATTCACTGTCGTGAGTCGCACAGACTATCCGTCTGACTCGATTGCATCAGTTTGTTCATATTGTTATTAAAACAAAATGCAGAATGTCATGAATAATGTAATATTTCGTAGGTAAATTGCGTTCTATAACTACTGCATTAAGAGATAATTATTAATGTCCATAATTTATTTTATGGTAATTTAGTGCTTATCCTTTACAATAGTGCATTTAGTTAGTTATATATTTTCGTAACAACGTTTTATTTACAACTAAAGAGGAAACTCTTTGTGAGATAAAACTAATATGACCAATCTAGTATAGGCATACTGGGTGCAGTATACGTATAGATTGTAACATTTTTTTAAATATTTAATTTTTACAGATTTAACTTGCTAACTATCGTGGAAAAAGTGGATAAGTAAATATAATAAATAGATAAGTCAATTGTTTGCAAAATAGGTTTTGTGTATTGTTACATGTCAATAAATATGTCAATATAAACTTAAAAGAGTAACATTTTATTTCCACTTTATTTCCCATTTTTCAAACATTATTTTATTGAGAAAGAGGAAAATATATACAATGTACTTGGGTCATATTGGATACATGTGTACCCAGTGTGACCTAAACGCTTTTCTTAAAATCTTCACTGCACTTATGTAAATATTTAATTTAGCGCGAGACACTATCGTGTCTCCTGAAAATGTCTTACGTTTCTTTTTAATGTTCAGAAATAATGTTTTCTCTTTCGAATCTGACCATTAGCTTTCAATTATAGACTCAACAAAAAATTAGACAAAAATCGCAAAGCTCAGGCCATATATATGGTCCGATTACCTTATAAAAATTTGACAAACAATACACGTAGAAAAGTTTTATCGATAATAACGCGTCAACCGCAGGAGAACGAAGGAGAAAATATTTTACCTAAATAAGGCGGAAGATCGCGTGCGTCAGTCCTTTGTAGCGATGTAAAAGTAATAAGCAAATTCTGGTTTGACTCGCCTCCCCTTCCCATCCTCGGTTACTTTATCCACCCTTTGAGCACACCTCGGACAATTCCTACGCCGCCGCACTCCCCTCATACCGTACAAAGCGCGGCAAAAAGGGTCGCAAATTCGCATTAAAGTCGCTGTCGCGACTTCTTCCCTATATTTTCGAAGCACTCTCGTCGAGCTAAGAATATATAAGGAACCAGGACGCAAAATATGTGTGCATCTGTATTTACGTGTTGTGTTTATATATTGTATGTAAATCTATCTTCGAATTATTATACATGTATAAATTATTATATATTATATATAATATTGAATACAT
>NW_017304136.1:283866-284472 GCF_001594115.1 Trachymyrmex septentrionalis | reverse complement strand
ATATATATATTGAAGAATTCACGAATGTGTGATTTTAATTTATCATTTTGATATCAACGGTATTTTTATTGAAATTAACATCAATTCTGAAACGCCTCGTGTATTGCCATAATCATACAACTCAAATGTACACAATCATTATGTAAACGCTCTCGAGGAGTTATTTGCGTTAATCGTAAATAATTCCTCGTTTTTAAACGCAATCGGAAATTGCAGAATCACGGTTTGAAATTACGCCGGTCGGCCGGTGAAAGATAACGAGCTGCACACATCGTCTTCAGTTCTCGTGATAACGAGAGAAGCTTAACGTTAAGAAAATATACACATTGATGTAACGCACGTATGTATTTATATATGTATTATCATATATGCATTATCGTTATTTCGGAAATGCGGCTCTGCCGCATCCTGAAAAATACTTCCGATGTAATTTTATGTAAATGTTCTTAGTATATGCAAATATTTCAAAACTTTTGTAAATATTACTCGGGTGTTATTCAAATATAGAAAGTATCTCGTATACAGAGGGAATATTCAGAAAATATTTCAATAAGACATGTGTGGAAATTACGGTACAAAAGAAATCTACGCGACATCCTAAGAATA
>NW_017304136.1:280336-283701 GCF_001594115.1 Trachymyrmex septentrionalis | reverse complement strand
ATATATATATATATATATATATATATATAGAAAAGTATATATAGGTAGATACGGCGGTGGTTAAAATATAACGAGTAAAAATATTCTCGAGACATCTTGCACTATAATATGGGCTATCTCAGGGTTATTGTGATTTCTCAGCGAGAGAGATACGTCGACGAAACGTATCTCGCAGCTTTCCTTTCGTCGTATGAGCCGAGCCTGCGCGCCCGCGCGACATATGCGCGTCGTAAATTTGCCAAATTATCCCGCCGCGCCATGTTAAACAGCACCTTACCGCGATCGCTCGTTGCACTTTGCATAAAGCGTTCCACTCGATTGTCAGTTCTATCTCATTATCAGTCAACACGGACTGTCGTTGCTGCCGCCCGCGCCGCGGTTGGAAGAGGAGTATCGGTGAAGCAGTCACCTACCGGCCTCGCGCCCGCCATCATTTTTCAAACGCTCCCGAGTTATTCTTTCACGACGTTGATTGATGACGGAGACGTGTTCGCATAAAAGATTCCACCGGGCTGCGCCATAGCGATGAAAGAGAAGATCTAAAGGATCTTTACCCGGCTATAAATTGCTAATGTTTTATTGCCGTAATATCGCGCGATGACAGAGAGAGAGAGAGAGAGAGAGAGAGAGAGAGAGAGGGAAAGGTAGAGGACGGTGGTAAAGGTTCTTTAGACTGTTTCGATCCGATTATGCTGGCTAGTTAATACCGCAGGGCCACCGGTGATACCGCACGACGAAATTCGGAAGCGATAGAAGCGACGAAGAAACCCAGTTGTTATACACTTGTTAGTTGTTGTTGCAACGCGAGTGACTCGTTAAAGAGCTCAACCGAGTGAAATAGCTTCCGCATAGCCTTGTCAACTAACTTGTACAAAGCGTACCGTATTAACTACATATCTTTCTCTCCTAAATATCACCTCCATGAACAACTGGCTCAACGAGAAGCCAAAAGCGAGTTGCAAACGAACCTCGTGTTTCATATTAATTCAATAGTGCGTTTTATTACGTGACCGTAATTTAAAATCAATACTAAAAACGAGTGCAGTTTAACTTTACTTTAAAAAAAGAATCCCATTAATAACGAATAAAGTAATATTGAATAGTATTTAATAATTAATATAAATTACATGTTATTATTACATTACGTCGAAATAATTAAAATAGCATAAACTGTAATATCTCTTTTACAGAATAATACTGCAATATCAGCTAATATTTTACTGACCATATAATTAATGCCACACTGATTAATTATTCGTTAATGCTGTTACTATTATATTAATATTGTTGCTCGAAATTACCGAATCCGAGTATAAATTAATTTTAGATTAAAAAAAATAAATAATAAATAAATAAAATAAAAAAATGTAGCGGCTATCGGAAATGTAGAAATTGACACTGCACCAATTACTCTGATAATTAATTCTCCACAACGGGAGAATTAATTCAAAAATATTGATATTACGTTACTTCGTTATTACGCTACTTCGTTAATACATTTATAATTACTGTACGACAAAATATTTACCTATATATAATAAATATTCACTCGTGTATATACCGTTAGTCTAGTAAACAAATCCGTGCAATAATTAAGATCGGTAATTAATTGTACCTATTCTTTGCAATATACATCATAAACATTACATTTTTTATGTATATACAATATGCATATACATATATGTACGAGTATATGTATGTAATAAGAGAGAAATAGACATTTAAATATTTGTGTGCGCGTACACATTTGTGTGTACGATTCGCAAATTAATTAATTATTATATTATTAAACATAATTGACCTCGCGTCGTGTCTAAACGCGATACAATCAAATAATGCATTCATCGACGTCAACATCGTTAATCGAGTCGTTAATTATGTTACAGTGTTGTTGTTTGTGCATTACAATATTCTTTCGCAGGCGAGTACCGTGAATAATTTTTTGCTCTTATCATTAAGTCATACTCAATAATTATGAAGAACACTGCTCGTGGGCCGTTCATAAATTACAAGATACCTAATATCCTTTCGTTCTTGCGAATATTCTGCGGACTAATATCCGGAGAAAATTCTAACTTACGGTTATTAGTTGAAAAACGGTTAGTTCGTATATTTAACTATCCAAAAAAAGTGAAAAGCAAAATCTATTGATGACTTTCGAAAGGAAAATAGTCAAGTTTCTGGAATTATGTCCCCGGTAAAATCTACATTCCCGACATTCGATATCTTTGAACTAGTGAATCAAAGTACTCTCCGATATAGTAGTTTTCGTAGCGAGTAAATCTCGGAAAGAAAGAAGAGCGAAGAGTAATTTCAAAAGATGAATGCTAGCTGGCAGGCAGCGCGGCTGTCAGCAGCTAAAATCTCGCGGGTATAAGAAAGGCAAGGGAAAGGAATTTATACATCGATTTGAATATATGAGGGAAAAGGAGAGATAGTTAAGGAATTACTCCATAATGGCGGAGAACAACAAAGTTCGAGAGAGAAATCTATTTTCCGAGGCAGCAAGGTAGCGTACGTTATAAGAGACGCGAATAAGCAACATTGTGAGAAACTTTCGGACGAGTGATTTGCCATCGCGCTAAGGGAGAATCGTTCTCTTTTTCGTCGACAGCGAATTTCGGAACCGAAGACCTTCCGAGATTATTCTGGTCATATTAAATTCTTCAGCGAGAGATAGGATTCTCGCGGCACGGTGCCGCACCGCGAAAGATATTGTTGAAATCCACCCCGCATATTCCGTACTTTATATGTAGCGTGCGTTCCTGATACGAGCTATTAAAATGGAAATTTAAAAGACGAGTGCATGTGATACCGTGAAAAATACAATATTTTAATCGATATGGCAGTAATATAGTTTAAAGAAGAAACGCGTCAGTAATATCTTGTCAGTAATAAAAATTGGCATAGAAACAAATTACATGGCAACGTAGAAAAAAAGACTACTATAAGTCTTATTTCGAAATCTTTACTTTCACTCTAATATCTTTATTTTCGACATATAAGGCTTGAAATAAGATTATTTCGCGTTAACCGACACGTTAAAAAAATTTCATCTATACATGTAGTCACATCAAGAAACATATATTTTTTCATTATTATTTAATAATAATTTTCTTTCATTTGAGAAGGAAATATTGTAATATCGGATAGAAAATTACGGTGTCTTCAAATCAACAATTAGGATAGAACATTGTTGAAATTTGAGATTATCAAATTCGTTATAAACAGATTTTATATCGTTGGTGTTATGCAGGAAACAATGATTGCGTTGAATGGAATATAATTGTTTCAGATTGAGAATAATTTTTTTTTCTGTGAATAAATTAAATATAAAACGCATTTGATTTGTGGCAACATATCAG